>NC_135812.1:10771870-10859331 GCF_964213995.1 Mustelus asterias
CTGACTGCAGCTGAGTGGAGTCTACGAGCTTCCTGATAGGCTGGGAACTTGTTCACCTGTGACCTTTCATTTTATAGGCAAATTAATGTTGTGGGAGACCCGAGTCACACCTCGGTAAACAGCTCCATCGCTGTGTCCGAGAAGAGAAATCAAACTCTTGAACACACTAATGTCTGCGATTTCAGGCAAAACAAGGCGCTGTTTTGTTTATATCTAAGCCGGTTTGATTCAGGAACTCTTGCTTATTAGAAAATACATTGCAAAATTAACTTTAATAAAAGGTCAGCCTCTGCTCACACAGCCCAGGGCAAAACCTCTTCTTTGTTCTGGGTTTTAAAAATTCTATCCTGCCAAAAAATTTGATTTGATTTGATTTATTATTGTCACATGTATTAACATGTCGTGAAAAGTATTGTTTCTTGCACGCTATACAGACAAAGCATACCGTTCATAGAGAAGGAAACGAGAGAGTGCAGAATGTAGTGTTACAGTCATAGCTAGGGTGTAGAGAAAGATCAACTTAATGCGAGGTAATGAAGGCTGGGCCAGCATTTATTGCCCATCCCTAGTTGCCCTTGTTCAGAGGGCATTAAGAGTCAACCACATTGCTGTGGCTCTGGAGTCACATGTAGGCCAGACCAGGGAAGGGTGGCAGATTTCCTTCCCTAAAGGCCATTAGTGAACCAGATGGGTTTTTCTGACAATCAGCAATGGTTTCATAGTCATCAGTAGATTCTTAATTCCAGGTTTTTAAAATTAAATTCAAATTCCATCATCTGCCGTGGCAGGATTCAAACCTGGGTCCACAGAACATTGGCTGAGTTTCTGGATTAATAGTCTAGCGATAATACCACTAGGCCATCATGTCCCTGGGTGAACTGGTGTACCCTCATCTCATGTTCGAGTTGGTCCATGAGTCCCCAGCAATGGATCATAGAGGCCCCAGGCTTCAGGCCTCAATCCCAGCCTGTGTTCTGCTCAGAGGGACAGCAACTCAGTGCTGTGATCACCCTGGCTACACATGGCCGGGGTTCAGTTGTATTCGGGTGTGGATGGCAACAACTACACTTGTATTCCTGTGGCACTTTTGGCGAAATATCCCAAGGCACTTGATAGGGCTGCTTACAATTTGACACCAAACCACATTGGGAGGTATTAGGACATGTGACAGTGGTTAACACGGCTGCTTCACGGCGCCAGGGACCCGGGTTCAATTCCAGCTTTGGGTACCTGTCTGTGTGGAGTTTGCACATTCTCTCCGTGTCTGCATGGGTTTCCTCCTGCAGTCCAAAGATGTGCGGATTAGGTTGATTGGCCATGCTAAATTAACCCTAGTGTCAGGGGGATTAGCAAGGTAAATATGAGGGGTTATGGGGAAAAAGGCTGGTGCAGACTCAATGGGCCGAATGGCCTCCTTCTCCAAAGGAGGGATTCCATGAGGTAGATTTTACAGAGTGCCTCAAAGCAGTGGTTCTTAAACTTTCTCATCTGTAGAGCACCCATGTGGGGCAATAGAACCCCTTGGACCATCTGTTGCTTCTATTCCATTTGCCTTTGTTTCCCACCAACAAAAAACTCATCAGAATGAAAGAAAATGTAAGAAATTTAAGTGTTCTTTTGTTAATTATCATAAATAAATGACTAATTCAAACAAAATGTCGATGTTTTCATATTTTAATATTAACACTATAAGAGAAGATATTTCTTTGAAAATCATCATGATAATCTTCTTCTGAGAAACTAATATTGATCCCACAGTGCCAACAGTGAAATGTTATAAAATGACCTGCTTTTTAACATGTATTCTTTCTGGATGTGGGCATCATTGGTTGGGCCAGCAAACATGATCCATCCCTAACTGCCCCTTGAGAAGGTGTTGGAATGCTGCCTTTTTGAACCGCTGCAGTCCCTGAGGTGTAGGTACACCCACTGTGCTGTTAGGGAGGGAGTTCCAGCATTTTGACCCAGCGACACTGAAGGAACAGCCAATATATTTTCAAATCGGGATGGTGAGTGACTTGGAGGGAACCTCCAGGGTGGTGGTGTTCCCATGTGTCTGCTGCCCTTGTTCTTCTAGATGGTAGTGGTCGAGGATTTGGATGATGTTGTGGAAGGAGACTTAGTGAGTTGCTGCAGTGCATCGTGTGGATGGTACACACTGCTGCCACTGTTCGTCAGCAGCCAAGGGAGTGGACGTTGAAGGTGGTGGATGGGGTGGCGATCAAGCGGGGCTGCTTTGTCCTGGATGGTGTTGAACTTCTTGAGTGTTTTGGAGTTGAACTCAATAAAGCAAGTGGAGAGTATTCCATCACACTCCTGACTTGTGACTTGTAGATGGCGAACAGGCTTTGGGGAGTCAGGAGGTGAGTTACTCACCGCAGTATTCCCAGCCTCTGACTTGAAGAGAGATTGAACAGTTTAGGCCGATACTCTTTGGAATTTAGAAGAATGAGGGGAGATCAAATTGAGGCATAAAAGATGATAAAAGATATGGATAAAGTAGATGTGGAGTGGCTGCTTCCTCTTGTGGGGCATTCTGGGACGAGAGGTCTTAGGACAAGGGGTAGCAAATTTAAAACAGAGTTGAGGAGAAACTACTTCTCCCAAAGGGTTGTGAATCTGTGGAATTCGCTACCTCAAAGTGCGGTGGATGCTGGGACAGTGAGTACATTTAAGGAGGAGTTCGACAGATTTTTAATTGGTAATGGGGTTGAAGGGTTACGGGGAGAAGGCAGGAAAATAGGAATGAGGAGCATATCAGCCATGATCGAATGGCGGAGCAGACTTGATGGGCCGAATGGCCTAATTCTGCTCCTATATCTGATGAACTTATGAACTTGCTCTTGTAGCCACAGTATTTATCTGACAGGTGCAGTTCAGTTTCTGGTCAGTGGTGGTTGTTCTCAAACTTTCTCATCTGTGGACCACTCATGTGGGGGATTTAGCAATAGTAATGTCTTAGAATGTCAAGGGGCGATGGTTGGATTCTCTCCTGCTGGAGATGGTCATTGCCTGGAACCTGTGTGCTGTGAATATTGTCACATATCAGCCCAAGCCTGAATGTTGTCCAGGTCTTGCTGCAAATGGACAAGGACTGCTTATGGGAGCTGGTCTGGTTGTGAAGGTTTGCGAGTGGTGGTGATGAGGGTTCTGGGCTAGTCTCCCAAGTGGCCTTGGTTGCAGTGTTGAGCGTCAATGACTTGCATTTTGGATTAGCCCATGGATTGCCTGAAGGACCCTCTGCTTTGACAATCACTGCCTTAAAGGAGGAGGAGGCAGAGGGAGTTTAGAGAGGGAATTCCAGAGTCTTGGGCTGAATGGCCGTTGATAGCAGAAGCATTAAAACCGGGTTGCACGAGAGGCCAGAAATATAGGAACTCCGAGAGATCTCTAACAGTTGAGGGATGAATTGGGTTCAGTGGGCAGTTTCCCCCTGTGCCGATCTCTCAGGTCAGGCTCACACCTGATGAAAAGCTCTCAGTAATGAGGTACTAAATTATCCTGTGCTCACACAAACCATCAGGAGAGAGAGGGAGAAGTGGAGGAGCGGGGAATGGAGTGAATTTTCATTATTGGAATTGCAATCCTAAACTATAGACTAACACTTTGCACAACCTCAGGTGCACATGCCCCCCTCACCCACCCACCCCCCATACCATCTGCCCCCCTCACCCACCCACCCCCCATCCCCCCTGCCCCCCTCACCCCCCATCCCCCCTGCCCCCCTCACCCCCTCACCCCCCACCCCCCCCTCACCCACCCACCCCCCATCCCCCCGCCCCCTCACCCATCCACCCCCCATCCCCCCTGCCCCCCTCACCCACCCACCCCCATCCCCCTGCCCCCCTCACCCCCCCACCCCCCATCCTCCCTGCCCCCCTCACCCCCCCACCCCCCCTCACCCACCCACCCCCATCCCCCCTGCCCCCCTCGCCCCCCCACCCCCCCTCACCCCCCCACGGCCCATCCCCCCTGCCCCCCCACCCCCCTCACCCACCCACCCCCCAGCCCCCCTCACCCACCCACCCCCCCTGCCCCCCCCCCGCCCCCCAATGCTTTACAACCAATGAAATACTTTTCAAAGTGTATTCTCTGTTGTAATATAGGAAAACACAGCAGCCAAAATGCCCACAGGAAACTCCCAAAACAGCAAATCAGTGAGCAGATTGTCTGCTGAAGGATAACTCAAGATGGAGATGGAGATGTCGACAGAGTATTCAAGATGGTGCCAGAGCAAGGCCACTTCTTGCGAGCTGTGCCCAGCATACCTTCTAATTCTACCTTTTACTCTCATTCTATGCTTCTAAAACTTCATTCTAACTCTTTTAAACTCTCTTACAATGCTTTGATTTGATCAATTACAGATTTGGCGCATCACACAATCCATCACGCAAACCAGCCTCCCATCCATTGACTCTGTCTACACTTCCCGCTACCTCGGCAAAGCAGCCAGCATAATTCAGGACCCCACGCACCCCGGACATTCTCTCTTCCACCTTCTTCCATCAAGAAGAAGGTACAAAAGTCTGAGGTCACGTACCAACGGACTCAAGAACAGCTTCTTCCCCGCTGCTGTCAGACTTTTGAATGGACCTACCTTGCATTAAGTTGATCTTTCTCTACACCCTAGCTATGACTGTAACACTACATTCTGCACTCTCTCCTTTCCTTCTCTATGAACGGTATGCTTTGTCTGTATAGTGCGCAAGAAACAATACTTTTCACTGTATACCAATACATGTGACAATAATAAATCAAATCAAAGTAACTGCTGCCCATTTCAACAGGATAACATTCTGCCACGTAGCCGAGTGAAGAATTAACCCAGTGTCTCACTCTGTGTACCAGGAAGGGACAGTCAATGTTACTGACTTCCCTGCCAAACGATGAACACACAAGTTAGGAGCAGGTGTAGGGGCCACTCAGCCCCTCAAGCCTGCTCCCCCATTCAATAAGATCATGGCTGATCTTATTCACCTTACATTGCTGCCTAACCCCTCGATAACCTTTCACCCCTTGTTAATCGAGAACCTATCCAGCTCTGCCTTGAATAAAGACTTCCACTGGCTTTTGAGGAAGAGAGTTCCAGACACTCACGACCCTTGGAGAGAAAAAATTCTCCTCATCTCTGTCTTAAATCCCTTGGAGCTGGGATTATCCCCAAAAAAATTCAAAGTGTCAAATTTGCGTGAAAACTGGAGTAAATCTTTTTTAAGCGAGGTTTTAAAAAATGAATCTGCCGCACACTGTGCACTGCAGAGGTCACGAGCGTGAATCGCTCCAGATGTCCAAGGGTGGGGCCTGTTCTTGCTGAAGAGGCTGAACTCAGCGCTCTGAGCAAATTCCGCGCACTCCGCACATCTCTGGGAGATCGCTAAACAAGTCCTCGCAGCATTGAAATCGCTGGCCTCAACCCCCCCACTAACATCGCTGGCCTCTCGTAACCGCCCCCACCCCCGCCACCCCACCCCACCCCACCCACCACCACCCCCCCGCCCTCCCCCCACCCCCGCCCCCAACCCCCACCCCACAAGAAAATTGCTGTCCTACTGACCTCCTCATCCCCCAGTGACCCGGTCATCACTGACCCTCCCCATCCCCCAGTGACCCAGTCATCACTGACCCTCCCCATCCCCCAGTGACCCAGATATCACTGACCCTCCCCATCCCCCAGTGACCCAGATATCACTGACCCTCCCCACCCCCCAAGTGACCCAGATATCACTGACCCTCCCCACCCCCCAAGTGACCCAGATATCACTGACCCTCCCCACCCCCCAAGTGACCCAGATATCACTGACCCTCCCCACCCCCCAGTGACCCGGACATCACTGACCCTCCCCACCCCCCAGTGACCCGGACATCACTGACCCTCCCCACCCCCCAAGTGACCCGGACATCACTGACCCTCCCCATCCCCCAGTGACCCGGACATCACTGACCCTCCCCACCCCCCAAGTGACCCAGATATCACTGACCCTCCCCACCCCCCCAGTGACCCAGATATCACTGACCCTCCCCACCCCCCAAGTGACCCGGACATCGCTGGCATCTCCATCCCCCAGTGACCCAGACATCGCTGGCTTCTCCATCCCCCCCACCCATATCCCCCTTCACACACACAGCGCTGTGCTGCCATGCACACACCCCCTGCCTGTGAGCATTCCCCTGCGTTGAGTGAGAGCCTTGAGCACTGCACCCCCTCCCTCTCTGGACACAGGACCTTGTTGACTTAATCAGCACCTTTGTTGATGGCTCACCCTCGATTGAAGGCAGGTTGCTGGTACATTATTCACAATGAAATTTAACTAATGGGCCCCATGACTGGCCCAAAGTGACTGCGCCTGGATTTTCTTTAACAAGGCAGTGCTGTATAAAAGCTGCAATGATGGACGCACAGCCAGTCACGCCAGGAAGATGACCACCAAGAAATGTGGTCCCAGGTTTTGAGAGTGAGCAGCTTGCCCGCTGGACGCGGTGGAGAGGTGCCAGCTGCTGTACCCAAGCTTCCGCTAGAGTCTCCCAGCCTGCCAAGCTATAAAAACAGCACAGCAAGATGGGAGAATCACCCCCCCCACCTTAGTTTTAAACAGTGACCCCCTCATTCTCGATTCTCTGTCAAGAGGAAACATTATCTCCACATCCACCATGTCAATACCCCTCAGGATTTTAAAGCTTTCAATCAAGTCACCTCTTTTCCTTCTAAACTCCAGTGGATACAAACCATAGATTCCCTGTAGTGCAGAAGGAGGCCATTTGGCCCATCATATTTGCACTGACTCTCCAAAAGAGTATCCTACCCTGGCCCACTGTCCCATCCCCATAACCCCATGCATTCACCATGGCTAATCCACCGAATCTGCTCATCTTTGGAGTGTGGGAGGAAACCGGAGCACCCGGAGGAAACCCACGCAGACACAGGTAGAATGTACGAACTCCACACAGACAGTGACCCAAGCCGAGACTTGAAGCCAGGTCCCTAGCACTGTGAGGCAGTAGTGCTAACCACTGCGCCACCGTGCCGCCCCAAAGGAAACCTCTACAACCTTTCTTCATAAGACAACCCGCCATTCCTGGTATTAGTCTAGTAAACCTTCTCTGAACTGCTCCTAACGCATTCACATCTTTCCTTGCATAAGGAGGCCAATACTCCAGATGTGGTCTCATCAATGCCCTGTGCAATAGAAGCATAACCTTCCTACTTTTGTAATCAATTCCCCTCACAATAAACACTAACATTCTATGAGCTTCCTGAATGACTCACTCTGCCAGTTTACATGGCTGGATACATGGCTGTGTACCCGGTTGTAATGATGTGGAGATGCCGGCGTTGGACTGGGGTAAGCACCGTAAGAAGTCTCACAGCACCAGGTTAAAGTCCAACAGGTTTATTTGGCAGCACAAGCTTTCGGAGTCTCGCTCCTTCATAGGTGAGTGATGACAAGCCCTCACTTACCTGATGAAGGAGCAGTGCTCCGAAAGCTTGTGTTGCTAAATAAACCTGTAGGACTTTAACCTGGTGTTGTGAGACTTCTTACCCGATTGTTTACATGGTTGTGAGGGAATATTCTGAAGCATCAGCTGCAAGAGACTGCCACCCAGTGGAGGGAAGAGGCAGGCACAGGGTTGTTCACAAAAGCAAAGTGTGTGTCGTGGGTGCTGGGAAACTGAACCAGAAACCAAAAATGCTGCAAATACCCTGCAGGTCAGGCACCGGCACTGGCCCCTGTACCCCTGGGAACTGATGCATTAACTGGCAAATCCTAATTATCCTTCTTTAATCAACCTTGATTTGATTTGATTTGATTTTTATTGTCACACGTATTAACATACAGTGAAAAGAATTGTTTCTTGCGCGCTATACAGACAAAGCATACCGTTCATAGAGAAGGAAATGAGAGAGTGCAGAATGTAGTGTTACAGTCATAGCTAGGGTGTAGAGAAAGATCAACTTAATGCGAGGTAGGTCCATTCAAATGTCTGATGATAGCAGGGAAGAAGCTGTTCTTGAGTCGGTCGGTGCGTGACCTCAGACTTTAGTATCTTTTTCCTGACGGAAGAAGGTGGAAGAGAGAATGTCCGGGGTGCGTGAGGTCCTTGATTATGCCGGCTGCTTTGCCGAGGCAGCGGGAAGTGTTAGACAGAGTCAGTGGATGGGAGGCTGGTTTGAGTGATGATCTGGGCTTCGTTCGCGATCCTTTGTAATTTCTTGAAGTCTTGGTCAGAGCTGGAGCCATACCAAGCTGTGATGCAACCAGAAAGAATGCTTTCTATGGTGCATCTGTAAAAGTTGGTGAGAGTCATAGCTGACATGCCAAATTCCTTTAGTCTTCCGAGAAAGTAGAGGCTTTGGTGGGGCTTTCCTAACTATAGCGTCGGCATGGGAGGACCTTGAATTGGATTCAATTGGAATTTGGTTTTTGGAGTAAGCAAAGAGATGGATTGGGGTTTGCCCGCTCTGCTCTGAGCATTGGCTTTGTAACTTTAAGAATGGAGTTTAAAAAGATTTTGTAAACTCTTTAGCACCTGTCCACCCTGATCCTAGCCCTGACGGGAGCAATGTTTCAGCTTGTGCCCTCAGTGAAGTTTGGGCTCGATCTTGTGTAAAGTGGTGGCCACGGTTCATGAAAAAAAATAAGGTACAGTGTGTGAAGATCACTGAGTTCAGACTGCTCCCCCGTCACTGGCCTTTGCTGCTTCATCAATGCTGCTAAATATTCCCCCCCTACTACCCCCACCCCAATCAACTTCCCCCTTCCCCCTGATGCACATACTCCGAATAGTGGACTGTTCCACAGCCCTTAGCAGTTTACTGCAATAAATCCCAGTTTACTGAGATAAATCCCAGGACTTATTCAGTTAATGGTAGGGCGTTGGGGAGAGTTACAGAACAAAGAGATCTTGGGGTACATGTCCATAGCTCCTTGAAAGTGGAGTCACAGGTGGACAGAGTGGTGAAGAAGGCATTCGGCATGCTTGGTTTCATCGGTCAGAACATTGAATACAGGAGTTGGGACGTCTTGTTGAAGTTGTACAAGACATTGGTAAGGCCACACTTGGAATACTGTGTCCAGTTCCAGTCACCCTATTATGGAAAGGATATTATTAAACTGGAAAGAGTGCAGAAAAGATTTACTAGGATGTTACCGGGACTTGACGGTTTGAGTTATCAGAAGAGGCTGGATAGACTGGGACTTTTTTCCCTGGAACGTAGGAGGCTGAGGGGTGACCTTATAGAGGTCTATAAAATAATGAAGGGCACAGATCAGCTGGATAGTCAACATATTTTCCCAAAGGTAGGGGAGTCTAAAACTAGAGGGCATAGGTTTAAGGTGAGAGGGGAGAGATACAAAAGGGCCCAGAGAGGCAATTTTTTCACACACAGGGTGGTGAGTGTCTGGAACGAGCTGCCAGAGGTAGTAGTAGAGGAGGGTACAATTTTGTCTTTTAAGAAGCATTCAGACAGTTACATGGGTAAGATGGGTATAGAGGGATATGGGCTAACCGCGGGCAATTGGGATTAGCTTAATGATAAAAACTGGGCGGCATGGACAAGTTGAGCCGAAGGGCCTGTTTCCATGCTGGAAACTTTTATGACTCTATGACTCCTCTATCCCAGGCCTCACTTGCCTGGGACTAGTGAAATCTGAGAATTTGGTGTTCCAACCAAAACTCCGATCACTTTCAGCGGCATCGGAGAATCCCAGCCGTGACTGAGGAGGGAGGTTTTTGGCCGATATTTTTTATTGGTTGCGTTTTCCTCTCTCGGGTTGTGTCGGGTTGAAGGTTTGGAAAGGGCTCAGTGGTGGGAAACCACAAGCATGGACAATTTAAGTTGTGACAGGAGTGAGGGGTGGAGAGGTTGGAGGTATCGGGTCATGTGGTGAAACCTTAAGGCATGCATACAACTGGGGAGATGGTGGCAGAGTGGCATTGTCACTGAACTGGTAACCCAGAAACCCAGGGTAATGCTCCGGGGAATGGGTTCGAATCCCACCAGATAGTGTAACTTGAATTAAATGTCTAATGATAATGAAATAACTCCTCAGAGACTGGTGTCCCTTCAGGTAGTGGAGTCTAAAACTAGAGGGCATAGGTTTAAGGTGAGAGGGGAGAGATACAAAAGGGTCCAGAGGGGCAATTTTTTCACACAGAGGATGATGAGTGTCTGGAACAAGCTGCCAGAGGTAGTAATGGAGGCGGGTACAATTTTGTCTTTTAAAAAGCATTTAGACAGTTACATGGGTAAGGTGGGTATAGAGGGATATGGGCCAAATGCGGGCAATTGGGTAGCTTAGTGGTAAAAACTGGACGGCATGAACAAGTTGGGCCGAAGGGCCTGTTTCCATGCTGTAAACTTCTATGACTCTATAATAAATCCCAGTTTATTGCAATAAATCCCAGTTTATTGTGGGCGGCATGGTGGCACAGTGGTTGGCACTGCTGCCTCACAACACCAGGAACCGGGTTTGATTCCCAGCTTGGGTCATTGTCTGTGTTGAGTTTGCACGTTCTCCCCGTGTCTGCGTGGGGGTTTCCTCCGGGTGCTCCGGTTTCCTCCCACACTCTAAAGATGTGCGGGTTAGGTTGATTGGCCATGATAAATTGCCCCTTATTGTCAGGGGGTTAGTAATGTAAATAAGTAGGGTTACGGGGATAGGGCCTGGGGGACCCGAGGCCCGATAAATCTCAGTTTATTGCAGTGAATCCCAGTTTGCTGCAGCGAATCCCAGTTTATTGCAGTGAATCCCAGTTTATTGCAGTGAATCCCAGTTTATTGCAGTGAATCCCAGTTTGCTGCAGCGAATCCCAGTTTATTGCAGTGAATCCCAGTTTATTGCAGTGAATCCCAGTTTATTGCAGTGAATCCCAGTTTGCTGCAGCGAATCCCAGTTTATTGCAGTGAATCCCAGTTTGCTGCAGCGAATCCCAGTTTATTGCAGTGAATCCCAGTTTGCTGCAGTGAATCCCAGTTTACTGCAGCGAATCCCAGTTTATTGCAGTGAATCCCAGTTTGCTGCAGTGAATCCCAGTTTGCTGCAGTGAATCCCAGTTTATTGCAGTGAATCCCAGTTTGCTGCAGTGAATCCCAGCTTGCTGCAGTGAATCCCAGTTTTCCACGATGCAGACACAGATTGCTGCCTTCATGGCTGCACACATTAATGCTGAAAAGGGTCCTCAGGATTTTATTACAGTTCAGCAGTCAGTGTTTGACAGCATGCTGCAAAGGCCATCTGCTGCGTCCGCCAGTAAAAATCAGTTGCCATTGATCGATGCTCCAGCTATTGGGACAGTAACTCTGTGTAGGAGCATCAGATCAGGCAAAGGAACCCACTAAAAACATGTACAAAGATGATATTAGAAGTGCTGGGTTCCCAAACACTGACAATAAGGATTTGTGACAAATAATACTTTATTCACTGGCTGGGCTTGTACTCCAGGCTTGTACTCTGCCAGCGTTCCAGGGAGAACGTCTGCATTCCCACCAGGTGAGCCTTTTTGTAGGCGTGCCATCACCTTCCCGTATTGAGATAGTACAGTGTGCACGGACAGTAACTGTCTATGAGCCCCTATATAACACACAGATTGAACAGGCCAACTGCACGTAACTATTTACATGTGGTCAGGCATGGATTACAGTGTTGCAGCTGATGCATTGTCCATTGCGTCTCCCCCAACTTTTCATCGTGTAAAGATGAGATGCAAAGGCCAGTTGCAGACTAGGTGGCAACATAGTCCTGGAACCCAGTGTTCAGTTCACCCTGAGCAGTTGGTCATGCCAGGTGGCATGGTGCCCTCAGTGTGGGTGACCTGGACATTCTAGTGTAGATGTGGAGATGCCGGCGTTGGACTGGGGTAAGCACAGTAAGAAGTCTCACAACACCAGGTTAAAGTCCAACAGGTTTATTTGGTAGCAAATACCATAAGCTTTCGGAGCTTGCTGCTCCTTCGTCAGATGGAGTGGTCTCTGTTCTCCAACAGTGCACAGACACAGAAATCAAGTTACAGAATACTAATTAGAATGCAAATCTCTACAGCCAGCCAGGTCTTAAAAGGTACAGAAATCAAGTTACAGAATACTAATTCGAATGCAAATCTCTACAGCCAGCCAGGTCTTAAAAGGTACAGATAATGTGGTTGGAGGGAATATTAAACACAGGTTAAAGAGATGTGTATTGTCTCCAGACAGAACAGCTGGTGAGATTATGCAAGACCAGGGGCAAGCTGTGGGGGTTACTGATAATGTGACATAAATCCAACATCCCGGTTTAGGCCGTCCTCATGTGTGCGGAACTTGGCTATCAGTTTCTGCTCAGCGACTCTGCGCTGTCGTGTGTCGTGAAGGCCGCCTTGGAGAACGCTTACCTGAAGATCCAAGGCTGAATGCCCGTGACTGCTGAAGTGCTCCCCCACGGGCATTCAGCCTTGGATCTTCAGGTAAGCGTTCTCCAAGGCGGCCTTCACGACACACGATAGCGCAGAGTCGCTGAGCAGAAACTGATAGCCAAGTTCCGCACACATGAGGACGGCCTAAACCGGGATGTTGGATTTATGTCACATTATCAGTAACCTCCACAGCTCGCCCCTGGTCTTGCAGAATCTCACCAGCTGTTCTGTCTGGAGACAATACACATCTCTTTAACCTGTGTTTAATGTTCCCTCCAACCACATTATCTGTACCTTTTAAGACCTGGCTGGCTGTAGAGATTTGCATTCTAATTAGTATTCTGTAACTTGATTTCTGTACCTTTTAAGACCTGGCTGGCTGTAGAGATTTGCATTCTAATTAGTATTCTGTAACTTGATTTCTGTGTCTGTGCACTGTTGGAGAACAGAGACCACTCCATCTGACGAAGGAGCAGCAAGCTCCGAAAGCTTATGGTATTTGCTACCAAATAAACCTGTTGGACTTTAACCTGGTGTTGTGAGACTTCTTACCATTCTAGTGTACTCAGTGGATGCAGGACTCACTGCATACGTCTCTGGAGGAGTCTAAATGCCTACTGGTGTCGGGGGCCTGTGTTGTAGGCCGGATAATTGGAGTGCTGTGGCATTTGTTGGTGCTGGTTTCGATACCTGTAGGAGGTGATGGTGGTTGTGTATGTATGGACACCATCTGAGGCAGACCGGGTAAAGACGGCAGATTTCCTTCCCTAAAGGACATTAGTGGTCCAGATGGGTTTTTCCGACAATCGACAATGGTTTCATGGTCATCATTAGACTTTTAATTCCATTCCTGTATGGAATTCAAATGTCACTATCTGCCGTGGTGGGATTCGAACCCAGGTCCCCAAAGCATTACCAAAGACATCAGCGAATGTCCAGGTCACCCACAGCAGTGGGGGGCCTTTGGCGAGATTCGTGACTGGCATCTGCCCGGTCGCGAATCTCCAAGGTGCATTTTTTAGTGCAATCAACTCCGCACCGTAAACCAGCGCAGAGCTGTTATCATCTTGAAATCGCTATTTTTTGGACTGTAAAGTTTATTTATTAGTGTTACAAGTGGGCTTACATTAACATTGCAATGACGTTACTGTGAAAATCCCCTAGTTGCCACACTCCGGCGCCTGTTCGGGTCAATGCACCTAATCAGCACATCTTTCAGACTGTGGGAGGAAACCGGGGCACCCGGAGGAAACCCAGGCAGACACAGGGAGAACGTGCAAACTCCACACAGACAGTCATCCAACCTGGGAATCGAACCCAGGTCTCTGGTGCCGTGAGGCAGCAGTGCTAACCACTGTGCCACCGTGCCATCCAAGAAGTTTGCAATCAGTTGCCCGGGTAGAGGAGGGAATGGAATAGCCTGGGAATAAGCTTCCAAAAGATTGAGTTTATCAAACGCTTTCTAAGGATATCAGCAACTTGTTAAAAGATTGTGCTGTGGGAAGGGAGTAAATATCACAACAGACAGAGGCACAGAGCAAACAAGACAGAAATTTCAACACATCCGTTCTCTTGCGCCATTCTCGATATCCATTCACTTTTACTCCTCTTCAAGTTAAATTGTTTGTAGAATTGAGCAAGAGAAGTCTGATTGCACGCCCTGAGAGGGGCCCCTTCCTGCCATTGTGGATTATTCCTGTTTTAAAAGGGCTGAATCACATGCCAGGGTTAAGGCTGGGTGATGAATCATATCCTTTTACTCGATTACATCATCTTTTTTAAAAATGTGAACATCCTTCGGTCTGAAAGGACGTGAGCAGCCTGGGCTGGCTCTGAGCGAGGCAGTGTAACAGCAGAGGGCGATAACGAGACATCATAACACAAGGCAAAGCCAAATGGCTTGTTAGCCATGTGTAACAGGATTCATCCTGTTCTGACTGGAAACCTGCTACATCTCAGTCTTATTTTGTTCCCCTTTTACCCAAATATTGCCTCCTCAATACACAGACAGGCAAGCACATTAATTTTGTCCTGCCAGGAGGGTGAGTGCTTCAGAGAATCTCTACAGTATTTTGGTAGAACCCCTACAGCATTTTGGTAGAACTAACGTAGGGGGGAGCTATATGATAAATGGCAGAACCATAAAGGGTGTAGATATGCAGAGGGACCTGGGTGTGCAGATCCTTGAAGGTGACGTCACAGGTGGAGAAGGTAGTGAATAGCATGCTTGCCTTTATAGGACGGGGCATAGAGTATAAAAGTTGGGGTCTGATGTTGCAGTTGTACAGAACGTTGGTTCGGCCGCATTTGGAATACTGCGCCCAGTTCTGGTCACCACACTACCAGAAGGACGTGGATGCTTTAGAGAGAGTACAGAGGAGGTTTACCAGGATGTTGCCTGGTATGGAAGGGCTTAGTTGTGAGGAGAGATTGGGTAAACTGGGGTTGTTCTCACTGGAAAGACGGAGGATGAGGGGTGACCTAATAGAGGTGTATAAAATTATGAAAGGCATAGATAGGGTGAACGGTGGGAAGCTTTTTCCCAGGTCGGTGGTGACGTTCACGAGGGGTCATAGGTTCAAGGTGAGGGGGGGAGGTTTAACACGGATATCAGAAGGACGTATTTTACACAGAGGGTGGTGGGGGCCTGGAATGCGCTGCCAGGCAAGGTGGTGGAGGCGGACACACTGGGAACGTTTAAGACTTATCCAGATAGCCACTTGAACGGAGTGGGAATGGAGGGATACAAAAGAATGGTCTAGTTTGGACCAGGGAGCGGCGCGGGCTTGGAGGGCCGAAGGGCCTGTTCCTGTGCTGTATTGTTCTTTGTTCTTTGTTCTTAGTACAGAAGGAGGCCATTCGGCCCATCGAGTCTGTACTGACCACAATCCCACCCTATCCCTGTAACCCCACGTATTTACCCTAGCTAGTCCACCTGACACTAAAGGACAATTTAGCATGGCCAGTCCACCTAATCCGCACATCTTTCGACTGTGGGAGGAAACCCACACAGACACGGGGGAGAACGTGCAGACTCCACACAGACAGTGACCCGAGGAACGCAGGTCCCCGGCGCTGGGAGGCAGCAGTGCTAACCCCCATTGTGCCACCGTGCTGCCCGTTCCTTGGCATATCACTGATAACACTATCCGGGATTCTCTGACCTGCCCCGCTGCTGGGATTCTCCAGTCCCGCTGCTGTGAATGGAGGCTTGGCTGAGCACCAAATTCCCCGTCCTCGCTGGGAGCAGTGGCAGAGCGTGCGACATCAGAGAATCCCGGCCATTATTCTTTTAAAACAGATCTTAATGCTCAGCAAACAACAGCCCCCGCCCGCCTGCCACCCCCCAAAACAAGATTTTCCTTGTCTTCAGCTCTGACGAAGGGTCATTCAGACTCAAAACATTGACTCTATTCTCTCTCCACAGATGCTGTCAGACCTGCGGAGATTTTCCAGCATTCTCTGTTTTTGTACCACTAAGCCACTGCCTTGATATTGATACAAAGTCACGGGTGCAAGTCTGCAATCTATCCTGAGCAAGGAGACTTCTTGCAAACTGTCCCCAACATACCCTCTAAATATATCCCTTACTCTCCTTCTTTTCCCCTTAATCTGAACTCTAACTCAAAGAACAGAGAAAAGAACAAAGAAAAGTACAGCGCAGGAATAGGCCCTTCGGCCCTCCAAGCCTGTGCCAATCACGATGCCCTAACTAAACGAAAGAAAAACCTACTGCCCTTACTCGGTCCGTATCCCTCTATTCCCTCCCTATTCATGGACCCATCCAAATGCCTCTTAAATGTTGCTAATGTGCCTGCTTCCACCACCTCCTCTGGCAGCGCGTTCCAGGCACCCTCCACACTCTGCGTGAAAAACCTCTCCCACACATCTCCCTTAAACTTTCCCCCCCTCACCTTGAACCTGTGCCCCCTTGTAATTGGCACTTCCACCCTGGGAAAAAGCCTCTGACTATCCACTCTGTCTGTGCCTCTCATAATTTTGTAGATCTCTATCAGGTCTCAGCCTCCATCTTTCCAGTGAAAACAATCCTAGTTTATTCTACCTCTCCTTTAAACTCTCTAATAATGTCCTTCCCTGCTGCCATCAGACTTTTGAATGGACCTATTATATAGAACATAGAGCAGCACAGCACAGAACAGGCCCTTCAGCCCACGATGTTGTGCCGAGCTTTATCTGAAACCAAGATCAAGCTATCCCACTCCCTTATATATTAAGCGGAACTTTCTCCCACCCTATCTGTAACACTATATTCTGCACCTTCTCCTTTCCTTCTCCCTTATGTACTCTATGAATGGTATGCTTTGTCTGTATAGCGCGCAAGAAACAATACTTTTCACTGGCTACTAATACATGTGTGTGTTAAGAGGTGACTTAATAGAGGCATACAAGATGATCAGAGGATTAGACAGTGAGAGCCTTTCTCCTCGGATGGTGATGGCTAGCATGAGGGGACATAGCTTTAAATTGAGGGGTGAGAGATATAGGACAGATGTCAGAGGTAGGTTCTTTACTCAGAGAGTAGTAAGGGTGTGGAATGCCCTGCCTGCAGCAGTAGTGGACTCGCCAACATTAAGGGCATTTAAATGGTCATTGGATTAACATATGGATGATATTGGAATAGTGTAGGTTAGATGGGCTTTAGATTGGTTTCACTGGTCGGCGCAACATCGAGGGCCGAAGGGCCTGTACTGCGCTGTAACGTTCTATGTGACAATAATAAATCAAATCAAATCAATCTCAGTTTCTCCTGCCCTCGGAGCTGATCTCATTTACCCTCACTCAGCCTGTCCGACACCAGCAGAATGCGAGAAGCCAGGAGAGGTAAGCAACACCGGTTCCTTTAAGTTTAAGGAACAATAATCCCCAAATATTTCCACTTTGGTTTATAGTCAGGCCAACGAATTGCAACTGCGTCGGTACCCAGTCAAGCCCAGGTCACAGTCAGTCCTCTGGAGCTTGGCTCTACAATCCGATTTGTGCCGTGTACAGAGAGGGATTCTGTGTTCTACAAAACAGACTTTAAAAAATTCATCCGTGGGACATGGGCGTCGCTGGCTGGGCCAGCATTTATTGCCCATCCCTAGTTGCCCTTGGAGGGCAGTTGAGAGTCAACCACATTGCTGTGACTCTGGAGTCACATGTAGGCCAGACCGGGTAAGGATGGCAGATTTCCTTCCATAGAATCCCTACAGTGCAGAAAGAGGCCATTCGGCCCATCGAGTCTGCACCGACCACAATCCCACCCAGGCCCTATCCCCATAACCCCATGTATTTACCCTGCTAATCCCCCTGACATTAGGGGCAATTTAGCATGGCCAACTCACCTAACTTAAAAGGATATTAGTGAACCAGATGGGTTTTTCCGACAATGGTTTCATGGTCATCAGTAGATTCTTAATTCCAGATATTTTTTATTGAATTCAAATTCCACCAGCTGCCGTGGCGGGATTTGAACCCGGGTCCCTAGAACATTAGCTGAGTTTCTGGTTTAATAGTCAAGTGATAATACCAGTAGGCCGTCACCTCCCCTATAATTGGTGTCATGGACGGTTAGCAATGAAAAAGAAAGATTTTTGGGGGTGATCTTACCGGGTTGCCACGGCAGTCGATCGGCAAGCTGGTAAGATTGCGAGAGAGGCAGGAAACGGGGCTGGAACTCTCCCGTTTTCACGCTCATTGGGCACTGAGATGTTTTTTGGTAAGGTCGCCCCCTGGATGTGAGGTAGTGCCTCTCAGGACAACCAGGTACTTCCCAAAGGCAGCCCCTCTCGCAGTTCAGAAAACACGGCAGTCAAGTGGAGCTCGGCAAACACCTGCAAACAGCAATGTGCCGATCATGATGCCCTAACTAAAGAAAAACCCTCCTGCCCTTACTCGGTCTGTATCCCTCTATTCCCTCCCTATTCATGGACCCATCCAGATGCCTCTTAAATGTTGCTAACGTGCCTGCTTCCACCACCTCCTCTGGCAGCGCGTTCCAGGCACCCACCACTCTCTCTGCGCGAAAAACCTCCCCCGCACATCTCCCTTAAACTTTCCCCCTCTCACCTGTGCCCCCTTGTGATTGACACTCCCACCCTGGGAAACAGCCTCTGACTATCCACCCTGTCAGATAACCCGTCTTTGTGGAGAACGTGATGGAAACGCTGTGGTTGTATCTGCCAGAGAGAAAACGGTTAGTGTTTCGGGTCAATTACCTTCCATTAGAGCTGGAAAAAGGTTGAGATGGAGCAAGCTTTAAGCAAATACGGAAACAGGGAATGGCGAGGGAGGGGAGGGACGTTCGAGAGGGATAGTCTGTGACAGGGTAGAAGGCCGCAGAGATTCAATAACTAAAAGGATGATGGTGCAGTGCAGAAGATAACATAGAATCATACAGTGCAGAAAGAGGCCATTCAGCCCATCGAGTCTGCACCGACCACAATCCCACCCAGGCCCTGTCCACATAACCCTACATATTTACCTGCTAATCCCTCTAACCTATGCATCCCGGGACACTAAGGGGCAATTTAGAATGGCCAATCAACCTAGCCCGCACATCTTTGGACTGTGGGAGGAAACCGGAGCACCCGGAGGAAACCCACGCAGACACAGGGAGAATGTGCAAAATCCACACAGACAGCGACCCGAGCCGGGATTCGAACCCAGGTCCCTGGAGCTGTGAAGCAGCAGTGCTAACCACTGTGCTACCATGCCGCCCTCCGGGACAATAAAAATGGAGGGGGTGTAAATGGCGAGAGCCAATCATTTTCATAATGTTGATCAGGACGCCAGGAAGAACCTCTTTCCACAACTTTGAAGAACATCATACAATTTTTTACATCTACCAAGAGGGACGATGGGGCCTCCATTTAATGTCTCAGCGGACAGTGGCAGTGCAGCACTCCATCGGCAGCGTCAGTCTGGATTTCTTGCTCAAGTCCTTGGAGTGGGACTTGATCCCTCAATCTTATATTTTAGAGGCAAACTGGATGCCAACAGGACCATGGCTAACGTCTTGACAGGTTGCAGACCTACCCCCATGATTCCTTATCACTATCAAGGCAATGGTGTAGTGGTGTTGTCACTAGACCAGTAAAAATGGAGGCGGTTCCCAGGGCACTGCTCTGAGGACCTGAGTTCGAATCCCACCACGGCAGATGTTGAAATCTGAATTCAATAAAAATCTGGAATTAAAAGCCTAATGATGACCATGAAACCATTGTTGATTGTCGTAAAAACCCATCTGGTTCACATATTTCTTCAGAAGGAATTCTTCAAAATGCAGCTAATGAAAATACAACAAAACTTACTCCAACTTATAAACCAAAGAAAGGGTTTAATAAAGAAACATCATTACTCCAAACTTGGGGCCTCGCCCTGTGCCACTCCAAGCTTCAGACAATTCGACATAGTTCCTCCTTTATACTGAATCAGCTGGTCAGCTGACTATTACATCATTGTAAGTGGTTCCATGGGTCAGCTGACCCTTACATCTTGTTCCCATTGGTCACATTACATCCAATACAAAGTTGCCACTGGTTACATTCTGACATCACTAATGTCCTTTCGGGAAGGAAATCTGCCATCCTTACCTGGTCTGGCCTACACGTGACTCCAGAGCCACAGCAATGTGGTTGATTTTTAAATGCCCTCAGAACTGGCCTAGCAAGCCACTCAATTCAAGGGTAATTAGGAATGGGCAACAAATGCTGTCCTGGCCAGTGACGCCTAAATTCCATGAATGAATTTTTAAAAATCTGCCCAGCAACAGGTACAAATCAGGCATCATTTTCCATACAGAAAGGGAATTCATGAAAATTTAGAGGGTGTCACTTGGAATCGCTTTCTAGAAGCTTCTATAAACTGCAGAGCAAAATATCAGCGTTATACAAACAGTCCATGATGTGGAGATGCTGGCATTGGACTGGGGTAAACACAGTAAGAAGTCTCACAACACCAGGTTAAAGTCCAACAGGTTTATTTGGAATCACGAGCTTTTGGAGTGCTGCTCCTTCATCAGGTGAGTCACCTGTACACAAACGGCACAGGGCGGCACGGTAGCACAGTGGTTAGCACAGCTGCCTCACTGCGCCGAGGACCTGGATTCAATTCTGCCCTCAGGTCACTGTCCGTGTGGAGTCTGCACATTCTCCCCGTGTCTGCGTGGGTTTCCTCCGAGTGCTCCGGTTTCCTCCCACAGTCCAAAGATGTGCAAGTTAGGTGGATTGGCCATGCTAAATTGCCCCTTAGTGTCAGGGGGACTAGCTAGGTTAATGCATCGGGTTATGGGGATAGGGCCTGGGTGGGATTGTGGTCGGTGCAGACTCGATGGGCCGAATGGCCTCCTTCTGCACTGTAGGGATTCTATGATTCTATTAACAAACAGTGGAGGTGGGTAAGATTGCCACAGCATCATACAGGTGTAGCTATACAGGGTCAGCAACTCTGTATCTCACCTGTGAGCGTGGATAGATTTAACCCGCTCTGTGTGCAGGAAGCTACAATGATTTAATAGGCTAACATCGACAAATAATATAGATGGAAGGATCTGCAAGTGGTAATAATCAGCTGAGACAGGCAGCATGAGAGATGGGAAAAGAATGGGTGGGTGATGAAGTGATTTGGGGTTGTTGCGGAGGTGGGGGGGGGGTAGTTGGGGGGGGTCGGGGGGAGGGGGGGGAGGTAAGGGGGGGGTGGGTAGTAGGGTTAACTATGACCCTGCCTCAGTGTTTGAATCTGAAGGACAATCCAATGTTTCAATCTCATGGTAAATATGAATTATTGGCGACATAGAGAAACAGATAGCAAAGCAGGTGCTCCAGTCACGAGAAACTAATGAGTTCATTCAGCTGTAACCGGCTCGAAAGGAAAGCAAGAGATTGTTGGCTGACTTCAGACCTTTGCTAAGCTGCTGCTGATTCTCTTTGCAGCAAAAGGTGACAGTGGGAGTGGGGCGGGGGCTTGGGAGGGAGGGAGGTGGGTGCAGTGTGTCAATCCTGGCTCAGAGTCGCGTTCTGTCGAGGCGCCTGTATCTGGCTGTTACCCTGTATGACATTTACATGGGGCTGATCTATAAACTCTGTGGGGGCGATTCTCCCAAAAACATTCGCGTAAAACTGGAGTAAATCATGCTGTTTTTTCAGGGAGAGTTTAAAAAAGAATCTCCCACACTCAGTGCCTACAGAGTGCCCCAGTGTAAATCCCATTGAAAATCTGGGGATGGGGCCTATCCCCGCTGGAGAAGCCGGCAGCATAGCGCTGAGCGGGCCACTGCGCATGCGCTGATCTGTCAGTGCCGAGATTGGCACATGCACAGTGGCCCCTGTCTGCCGGCCTCCCGATCGCTGGCCAGCCCCATGACCCCCCGCCCTCCGACCCCCGGACGGCCCAATCGCTGGTCTCCCAGACATGTCCGGGCTAGCCTCGACACCACCCCCCACCGGCCCGCCCCAAACCCCCCACCCCCACCGATCGCCCCTTAGAGGACCCCCCCATCAGGCCCCGCCCCCTTGGCACTGCCACATGCCAGGCGGGCAGTGCCAAGGTGCCCTCTGGGCATTGGCACCCAGGCTGGCACTGCCAAGGCGGCAATGCCCAGGGGGCACCCCACCTTGGCACCCAACCTCTGGGGGGGCCCCAACTTTAGCAGGGTTGGGCCGCCAGCTCCCCGTAGGTGGGGAGTTATACGAAACCCCACTGGAGTGAACCACTCCTGGCGGGATGTGGGGGGGGGGGTGGTGGGAGAGGCTAGCGGGCCTGGAGAGTTCAGTACCAGGAAATCACCCCCTGCATATCTAATGCAGCATTGCGCCAATTTCCGGCAGAGCTGACGGGAGCTGCGCTCACTCACACACACTCGCACACACTCGCACGGAAGAAAACCATTCAGTCCATCATGCCCATGCCAGTTTCTGAGAGGGCTGTCCAGTTAGCCACTTATGTTTTCCCACAATGCTGAGCAAATATTTCCTTTTCAATTATTTATGCAGTGCCCTATTGAAAGCTGTTATTTATTCCTTTTTATTCAAAGGTAACTGGAGAATGATCAGGATTATAAATTCTCACGGGCGTGGAATGAGTGATTGGCCTATTGGTTCACAGAGTCTGCCAGTTCCATTAACTCCATATCTGTGGTCCCTGATAACCAATGTAAATGTAAACATTAAATTCTGTTACCATTAGGAAAAGCGATAGCAATGTTTCAGTTAGATAACCTGTTACACCCAAACTGAACATGCCAGCTATCCCAAATACACTTTGAAAGTTAAGGCTGTGACACTATGAAAATAATGGCCGCGATTCTCTCATCCCGCTGCGCTGAAAGATTAGCCGGGAGATTCTCATGTCGGTCAGTTTGAGGGGTTCGTGCGCGTGCGTACGCGCCCCCCAGCGTCTCCTAGTGACGGATTTCCAGCTGGGTCAGATCCACACTGGAAATCGGCGGGGAGGCGCAAAGACCATTTAAATGGTCATTTGCATATAATTTAAATATGATAAGTGGGTCTGGGACTGAAGTGTCCGGGACCGCGAGCATCTCTGGAGTGGTTCACTCCAGCGGAGTTCAGACTAGCTCCCCGCTAATGAGGAACTAGTGGCCCGACTCCGCTGGAGTGAAGCGAGGGGGGGCGGCTAATCGGGGCCCCTCAGGGGGTTGGGTGGTAGGGGGTGGTGCCCCCTGGGCATTGGCACCCTGGCAGTACCAGCCTGTGCCCCCGGCACTGCCCAAGGGGCAAAGTGTCAATGCCCAGGGGACACCTTGGCATTGCTCACCAGGCATGGGGCAGTGCCAAGTGGGCGACCTGTGGGGATGGGGGGGTCCCACAGCCACTCTGCATAAGGTTCATTGGGGGAAGGAGGGAGGGCAGCGATCGGGGCAGGCAGTCAGCCTGCTGAGGGGGGTGAGGTCTGGCGACTCCAAAGATGTGCAGATTAGATTGATTGGCCATGCTGAATTGCCCCTTAATGTCGGCAGGGACTAGCAGGGTAAATACACGGGGTTACGGGGATAGGGCCTGAGTGGGATTGCTGTTGGTGCAGACTCGATGGGCTGAATGGCCCCCTTCTCCGCTGTAGGGATTCTAAGATGCTATTTTATAAATGCTGACACTCGGTAAAGGGGCAGTTGGATAATTTTCTTGCAGGGCGGCAGTGCCAGGTGGGATTACAGGCCACAGGAGGAAAAGCAGCCGGCATAATCGAGCACTCCACGCACCCCGGACATTCTCTCTTCCACATTCTTCCGTCGGGAAAAAGATACAAAAGTCTGAGGTCATGTACCCCAACCGACTCAAGAACAGCTTCTTCCCTGCTGCTGTCAGACTAGGTTGATTGGCCAGGTTAAAAATTGCCCCTTAGAGTCCTGAGATGCGTAGGTTAGAGGGATTAGTGGGTAAATATGTGGGGGTCGGGCCTGGGTGGGATTGTGGTCGGTGCAGACTCGATGGGCCGAATGGCCTCCTTCTGCATTGTAGGGTTTCTATGATTTCTATGATTTTGAATGGACCTACCTTGCATTAAGTTGATCTTTCTCTACACCCTAGCTATGACTGTAACACTACATTCTGCAGTCTCTCCTTTCCTTCTCTATGAACGGTATGCTTTGTCTGTATAGTGCACAAGAAACAATACTTTTCACTGTATGTTAATACATGTGACAATAATAAATCAAATCAAATCAAAACCTCACAATACATCCAATTTAGTCTCTCATCTCCACATGGTTGGTGGGTGGTGGTTGGTCTGGGGGTGGGGGCAGGGGGGTAATTTTAACTTGAGATGGCGGGGTAAAATGACTAATATCAAAATCTTTATAGCTCTGAAGGCAGTCTGGACAGATTCACAATGAGTGGCTGCCTCACAGCGCCAGGGACCCGGGTTCGATTCCCGGCTCGGGTCACTGCCGTGCGGAGTCTGCACGTTCTCCCCGTGTCTGCGTGGGTTTCCTCCGGGTGCTCCGGTTTCCACCCACACTCTGAAAGACGTGCAGGTTCGGTGCATTGACCAGAGCAGGCGCGGAGTGTGGCGACTAGGGGAATTTCACAGTAACTTCATTGCAGTGTTAATGCAAGCCTTACTTGTGACACTAATAAATAAACTTTAACTTTACTTGATTCGATCGTACACAGAGTCATTCTCCCCCACACCACAATGGAGTTTGGCCTCATTAAATTCCCCCCCCCCCCCCTCCCCCCCATCCCCGCTACATAATTGTTTTCGGAAGGGGAGATTCCAGTCAGCTATCATCGTGAAACAAGCTGCTTAATTCTATTATTCCTGATCATAAAAATGATCATAAACAACTGCAGAACAATTCCTGGATTTTAAGGAATTGAGATAACTTAACATAACAAGAGCCCCGGTCTCCCCACTGCATTGCATTCCATTCCTCGAGAATGGCCTTTCCTCGCACTGTCCCCACAACAAACAATGGATTCCAAAACAAAACTCAAAGATAGCGGAAGAATTTGCGATGAGAAAGTCGCCGTGTTATTAAAAACTAGCCGCTGAACGTGGGGACGGTTCCCTTCCACCAGTGGAGCCTAAACAAAAAGGAGCAAAGAAAGACTTGCTTTGTTGTAACTCCTCCTCCACGGACCTTTACAACCAAATGAAATGCTTTCTTGAAGTGTGGTTGCTTTAGTAACGTGGGAAAGGCAGCAGCCAATCTGCGCACAGCAAGGTCCCACGCACAGCAATGAGGCAGTGAGCAAATTGTGGTGTTGGTTGAGGGATGTTTGCTGTGGAGAACCATAGAAGGAGGCCATTCGGCCCATCTTGGCCATGCCATCCCAAGGACACCCATTCTAATTCCACCTGCTTATTGTTGAAACGTGGTGCCACAGGATCTTTCACATCCACCTGAGAGAGCAACTAGGGGCTGGGCTTAATGTATGACCTGAAGAATTGATCCTCTGACAGTGCAGCACTCCCTCAGTCCTCCACTGGGGGGTGTCAGTCTAGATTTGGTGTTCATGTCTCTGCCATGGGGCGGCACGGTGGCACAGTGGGTTAGCACCGCTGCCTTACAGCTCCACGGACCCGGGTTCGATTCCCGGCTTGGGTGACTGCCTGTGTGGAGTTTGCACGTTCTCCCCGTGTCTGCGTGGGTTTTCTCCGGGTGCTCCAGTTTCCTTCCACACTCCAAAGATGTGCAGGTTAGGTGTATTGACCATGCTAAATTGCCCCTTAGCGTCCCAGGATGCATAGGTTAGAGGGATTAGCAGGGTAAATACGTGGGGTTATGGGGATAGGGCCTGGGTGGGATTGTTGTTGGTGCAGACTCGATGGGCTGAATGGCCTCCTTGCGCACTGGAGGGATTCTATATAATTTGAATCCACCACCTTCCGATTCAGAGGTGAGAATATTACCCTCAGTCATGGAGGGGGGGGAGGGAGGGGGGGGCATAGCTTTATTCTTTAATTTCTTTCTTTCATTCGTTCACGGGATGTGGGCGTCGCTGACATAGCCAATAGTTGTTGCCCATCCCAATTGCCCTTAAGAAGGTGGTGGTGAGCCGCCTTCTTGAACTGCTGCATTCCCTGAGGTGTAGGTACACCCACAGTGCTGTCAGGGAGAGAGTCCCAGGATTTTGACTCAGCGACGGTGAGGGAATGGCTGGTATATTTCCACAACAGGATGGTGAGCGGCTCAGAGGGGAAATTGCATTTCGTTTGCACCAAGTTAAAATTAAAGTTTATTTTTTAGTCACGAGTAGGCTTACATTAACACTGCAATGAAGTTACTGTGAAATTCCCCTAGTCGCCACACTCCGGCGCTTGTTCGGTCAATGCACCTAACCAAAGTGTGGAGTTCCCAATCCCAGGTGTAAGTGAAATGAATGGAAGGAAGGAAGCAGATGAGTGAATGCAGAGGGATATTAAGCCCCCTGGATGTCTTCGTAGGCTGTACAATACAGCAAGGCTCCAGGTCTAACCAGTGAACCCTCCTGAGTTTGTTGATGCCCCCTCCTTGGCCAGTGTAGATGTGTAACGTTGTACTGAGTTCATTGACGTTGTCCAAGTACAATCTGCTGGGTGCTTATACCCTGCCTCCTAGACTGTGGTGACCAAGTACAAAAGAGCAAAGAACGGTACAGCACAGGAACAGCCCACTTTGGCCACCAAGCCTGCGCCGATCACATTGTCCTATCTAGACCAACCGCCTGCATCCCTCTATTCCCCGTTTGTTCATATGTCTATCAAGATAAGTCTTAAATGTCACTAACGTAACTGCCTCCACCACCTCACTTGGCAGCGCATTCCAGGCCCCCACCACCCTCTGTGTAAAAAACTTCCCCCACACATCTCCACTGAACCTTTCCCCCCTTATCTTGAACTTGTGTCCCCTTGTAATTGTCATTTCTGCCCTGGGAAAAAGCTTCCAACTGTTCACCCTATCCATACCCCTCATAATTTTATAAACTTCTATCAGGTCGCCCCCTCAGCCTCCGTCTTTCCAGGGAGAACAATCCCAGTTTATTCAATCTCTCCCCATAGCCAATACCCTCCATACCAGGCAACATTCTGGTAAACCTTTCTCTCTCCAAAACCTCCACGTCCTTCTGGTAGTGTGGTGACCAGAATTGGACACAGTATTCCAAATGTGGCCTAACCAACGTTTTATGTAACTGTAACACAATTTTCCAACTTTTATACTCGATGCCCCGTCCAATGAAGGCAAGCATCCCTTCTGAACCTTTTCCCATATCCTTCTGTCTCTTTCTCCTTCGTATCTTTATCTAGTTTCCCCCATCGCTATTCATCTAAGCCAATCTTCACCGTGCCAAATCATCTTTTCTTTACAATTTCCAAATAACTTTCTGACTAATACTTGCAAGAGTTTGAAGGAAATGAAAAAAAGCCACATTAAAAAAAAATCCCCTATGGTTTTACTCGCAAGTTACTTGCAGCAGTAGATTATCAACTTTAATTCCTGGAGATTTCAGGGCAATTCGGAAAGGTTGGCAACCCAGGCTGGGGACCCCCCCCCTGAGCCACATTCGATCTCCGGGAAGCACAGCAGGAGGACAGAGTAAAATCGGGGTTCTGAAATCAAAACAGTGGGCACACATTCCTCTACCTTACAGTTCTTTGTGCCAAACCCAACAGTGTTAAACGCCCAGGGGCTTTTTAAAGCAGAGAGAGAAAAATACTGAAAGATATGGAGGAAGAAATGGGTGCGTCATGCCAACACTAACATCAGGATAAGTTCTGTCTTGTGGCGAAGGCACTCAGAGTATGAGCCGATTTTATTCAGACTCTGTTAAGCTCAGAATTTGCCTGAACCAACTTTCTCATGGGAAAGTCACAGAGTGTACGTTCCTCCCAGCTCGCTAGCACTGCATGTTGGCTATTGCCAGATCTCAGTTTTACCTCTTAAAGCCACAGCATTCTCTGCGCAATTATCCCAGAAGGGTGAGACTGGCAGCACCACCTGCCACACACCTGGGTGGATAAAAATAGCTGAGTAAAGGCACTGCGTGTTCATTCTTTCATGGGATATGTGGGCATCACTGGCAAGCCCCATATTTTGTTGCCCATCCCTAATTGCCCTGGAGCTGGCTGGCTCGGCCACCTCAGAGGGGAGGTAAGAATCAACCACAGTGCGGGTCTGGAGTTATATGTCGGCCAGACCGGGTAAGGACAGCAGATTTCCTTCCCCAAAGAACATTAATGAATCAGATGGGTTTTTATACCAATCAATATTTGTTTCATGGTCACCATTCATAGAATCCCTACAGTGCAGAAGGAGGCCATTCGGCCCATCAAGTCTGCATTGACACTCCGACAGAGCATCTTACGCAGGCCATATCCTCATAACTCCGCGTATTTACCCCACTAATCTCCCTAACCTGCACATCTTGGGACATGAAGGGGTAATTTAGCATGGCCAATCCAACTAACCTGCACATCTTGGGACACTGAGGGGCAATTTAGCATGGCCAATCCAACTATCCTGCACATCTTGGGACACTGAGGGGCAATTTAGCATGGCCAATCCATCTAACCTGCACATCATGGGACACGAAGGGGTAACTTAGCATGGCCAATCCACCTAACCTGCACATCTTTGGGCCATTACTGAGACTAGCTTTCAATTCCAGATTTATTAACTGAAATGTTATTTTAACTCGACCAGTCCTGGTAGGACTTGAACACATGACCCTGGATTTCTAGCCCAGTGACATTACTACTGCCTCCCCATGATAAGCATAGCCCCCAGGACACTACTCCTCATTGGCTGGTACAAGATGTTAAACGAGTGGTTTAGTCACAGTTTTGACCTTCCATGACCTTGTCCCAAATCCATGATATGGGGAACCGTTAAATAGTCGGGATAGACATCTCAAATCTCTACGACTAACAAACTGCTTAACTTGGCTCCTTTAAAGTTTATGATGTCGAAATCTCGACTTCCGAGTTTGACTTTAACACAAACACACATTGACACAAGATACTTAACCGACAGATTGTCTTTACTGACTTGCTAGCAAGGGGAAGAGTTTTGACACAATGGGCCAGAGACACCACTCCACCGGACAAAGAAAATCATCCTGGTTTATACAATTCTGCAGCTCACAGTCAGTTGGACACAATCCAATCAAAAGTATTACAAATAACATACTTAACGTATTGATCCTATAGAATGAAAATACTGAATGACCCTGATCTATGAGATCACGATACCTCGTGGGATACCCCAATATATCAACCCTAAGCCTGTCCTCTCGTCTCTTAGTCAGACTTCATGTCTCTCTTTTGATAGCAGCCTCACAAAGCATCTTCACTAAAACAGTCTCACATGGGCATCCTTTAATTGATAAAGGGGGCCTACAAAAACCAATAGTATTTTATGGCCTTGTCAGTGAAGTTAACTGAATCTCTAAGGGATGTGGTCAACTCAACTTGCCTTCAGGATATTCCCCGATTATAGCCCTGATAAGTTTGTTTATTGCCAACATAATGAAACACAATTATATATTGCTTATCAATTCAATGACTGAGCTTTCTATCAGTACCTACAATTTCAAGGGGTGTCATTATGTTACTATTAATTCTTGTCAGTTCCCACTAAGTCCCCTACCGTAACTCTTTTGTTAGCTGTGACATTAATATCTTTCTCACTCTATTTTGATTAGAAACTGTGAAGGCAGCTTCATTAAAACTCAATCTTGTATCAGTTGTTTCTGATAATGTGTCTGGTGAGGCAATTAACTCTCCTTTATGGGCTTGGGATTCCAACAGTTGGGTGCTTTAAAGGAATGTATCTAACATGTTTAGTATCAAAGGGGCACTCTGTAACTGTGCATCAAAGTTTCTTTGTTTAACCTCTAAAAATGTATAGAAGATATATTTATATGTATGGACTAATGAAAGGAATTACGTGAACCTTTAAAAGAAAAAGTATTTAAAACACCTCATTACAATTACTAACAAACTTGCTCCCCATTGACAAGTGAATTCTACATCTATGTTGATTAAACAAAAACCCTAACAGAATTTGGCAATCTTGTAGTAACCCTTTTCTTTTCTATCTTTCTACAATGGCTATAGGCACTCATTGATAAAGTGGTCTAAGTTTTAAAAGATTTATTCATGTCACAAGTAGGCTTACATTAACACTGCGATGAAGTTATTGTGAAAATCCCCCACACTCCGGCTCCTGTTCAGGTCACACTGAGGGGGAATTTAGCATGGCCAATCCACCTAACCAGCACGTCTTCCGGACTGTGGGAGGAAACCGGAGCACCCGGAGGAAACCCACGCAGACACGGGGAGAACGTGCAGACTCTGCACAGACAGTGACCCAAGCCGGGAATCGAACCCAGGCCCCTGGCGCTGTGAGGCAGCAATGCTAACCCACTGTGCCACCGTGCCACCCTTAAATAGGCATATTTTGAGATTTAGTTAAAATATGACTGCAGCTTCTTGCAAAACTCTGACACTTTCTTTTATTGAGAGCAGAAGAGCAAGATAAACAGTTCAAATAGGGATTGATTCTGCTTCTACCTCTCGCCTGTACAAATAAAGCCCAGGAGACTTCTGGGTTTGACCTGCTCAAAAAGTTACTTAAAGAAACAGTCGCTGGTAAATCCATGGCTCCAAATATCCGGAGCCTTAACCAACACTGAGCTATGAGGGAAATGACTTCCGATGTTCAATGCAAGAAGTCCCACAGCACCAGATGATACAAACAGTGGCTTAGTGGTATTGTCACTGTAATCCAGAGAGTCTGGGTGATGCTCCAGGGGCCTGGGTTCGAATCCCGCCACGGCTGATGGTGAAATTTGAATTCAATAAAAAAAAAATCTGCAATTAGAACTCTAATGATGACCATGAAATCATTGATGTCTGTTTGGGACGGTACGGTGACACAGTGATTAGCACTGTTGCCTCACAGCGCCAGGGACCTGGGTTCAATTCCTGGCTTGGGTCACTGTCTGTGTGGAGTTTGAACGTTCTCCCTGTATCTGCGTGGGTTTCCTCCGGATGCTCCGGTTTCCTCCCGCACTCCAAAGATATGTGGGTTAGGTGGATTGGCCATGCTAAAATTGCCCCTTAATGTGAGGGGGACGAACTAGGGTTAATACAAAGGGTCATGGGGATAGGGCATGGGTGGGAATGTGGTCGGTGCAGACTTGATGGGCTGAATGGCCTCCTTCTGCGTTGTAGGGATTCTACGATGTCCAAAATCACAGTGATGGAACTCGATCCAGAATCCGGGTGCATGACCTGGATTGCGATGGGGTACCTACCCCACTGTGTCTGGAATCACAGTGCAGCCGGGCACATGGCTTCCACAGGCCTCGTTTTCAGAATGCAGCAGTGAGCTTCACCTGAAGGTGGAACAGTTGCCGTGGGTGACAAGGTTGTTGCCTCCCGTTTCTCGTCTCCCAAATTGTGCACCCCGTAAATCACGCAAGGGGTGCCAGCGTGCACCCGCTTCCAGCCCAGGATCCGCGTGTGGTTCAGGTGTGTTTCTTCACTCAGTGATAGCGGTGCTGCACTTTAGGCACACTGCCAGCGCTGGGAGCATTGCTCTCTCAGGGCACAAGCTATCATTCCCATTAAATTAAAGAGCCTCTTCCTGCACTAAAACATTCTACGTGGAATAAGAGGGGCTGAACACTTCCAGCTGTTGCTCAGATACAATTGTCCATGAGGGCTGGTGGCCACTCCCACTGTGGGGAGGCGATGGCCCAGAGGTATTGTCGCTTGATTGGTAACCCAGAGACCCAGGGTAATGCGGGTTCATAGAATCATAGAATCCTGCAGTGCAGAAGGAGGCCATTCAGCCCATCAAGTCTGTACCAGCAACAATCCCACCCAGGCCCTATCCCCACAATCCCACATATTTACCCGAGTACTAGTCCCCCTGACACGAGGGTTAATTTATCATGGCCAATCAACCTAACCCGCACATCTTTGGAGTGTGGGAGGAAACCGGAGCACCCGGAGGGAACCCACGCAGCCACGGGGAGAATGTGCAAACTCTGCACAGATAGTGACCCAAGCTGGGAATTGAACCCGGGTCCTTGGCGCTGTGAGGCAGCTGTGCTAACCACTGTGCCAACGTGGCGGCCATCTGGAACATCTGGAATTAAAAGTCGAATGATGACCATCAGGTTTGCTTTGCCAATTGCTCTTGTGAAACACTTTGGGATCTTTTCCTAGGATGCTTATGCTACATAAATGCAAGTTGTTGCTGTTGCCTGGTACACTGCACATGGCTCGTGGTGGTAATGAGTTGGCTGAGCGGTTGGCAGATGTGGATGTCCTGGGGAGTGGCATTTGTGTCCCGGTTAGATGCTGCTGCCTCACTCTGCCCGGTGCCTCTCGGTTGTCTCAGGCCACCTTCTGGTAACTGCTTGTGGCCGAAGAACAAAGCTTCACTCGTGCACTCGGTGGCACGGTGGCACAGTGGTTGGCACTGCTGCCTCACAGCACCAGGGACCCGGGTTCAATTCCCGGTTTGGGTCACTGCCTGTGCAAAGTCTGCGTGTTCTCCCCGTGTCTGCGTGGGTTTCCTCCGGGTGCTCCGGTTTCCTCCCACAGTCTGAAAGACGTGCTGGTTAGGGTGCATTGGCCGTGCTAAATTCTCCCTCAGTGTATCCAAACAGGCGCCGGAGTGTGGCGACTAGGGGATTTTCACAGTAACTTCATTGCAGTGTTAATGTAAGCCTAACTGTGACTAATAAATAAACTTGAACTAAAAGTGACTAGCTCTTACGCAGAACACAAAATGCAGCCCATGCAAATAGAGGGCCTGCTTTCAAAGCTTTTGGTTGTATTTACCACAGTGAGGACTTTGTACTGGTCTCTGCTTCTAATTTCCAGTGACAAAGACTCTGCAGGCCTTTGATTCTCCATCTGGACTCAAACTGCTTCGCTTTGAAAAAAATCCTTTGGCCCAGGATCTTGCAAACTCTGGCCACAAGCCAAGCAGTGAGACGTGTTCGAGGAATACCAAGCCTGCTGGTTCCCAAGATGTGATGCAATCCAATACTTGCGACAATCTTGTACAAGTCAGTTCTTTAAGTAATGTTGCACACATAGAATTCCTACAGTGCAGAAGGAGGCCTTTCGGCCCATCGAGTCTGTACCAACAACAATCCCACCCAGGCCCTACCCCCGTAACCCCACATAGTTACCCCGCTAATCCCTCTGATTTACGCATCCTGGGACACTAAGGGGCAGTTTAGCACGGCCAATCCACCTCACCCGCACATCTTTGGAGTGTGGGAGGAAACTGGAGCACCCGGAGGAAACCCACGCAGACACGGGGAGAATGTGCAAACTCCACACAGACAGTGACCCAAGCTGGGAATCGAACCCGGGTCCCTGGCACTGTGAGGCAGCAGTGCCAACCACTGTGCCACCTGTAGTCATCTGTACTGAAAGCAAGGCTGAAAACAAATCTATGGACACTGAGCGGCGAGGTTAGAATATCCAATTCACAGCATTTTGCGGCAGTTTTTAAGAGAGGACACACACACCGGGGTTACCAAGGCAGCGCTGGAAACCTGTACAAACTTCATTATACTCACAGATTCAATTGGAATGTATCCTGCACTGGACCATACATAGCTTGCCACAAAAGACAAGAAAGAACCTGTATTTATTTATACAGCCCCCTCATCCCAGCCTTGACTCATCCCAAAGTACTTTTCGGCCAATGAATTACTTTCGGATTCATACACAGCAAGATTCAACAAACAGCGCACAAATTAAACAGCCCTTACGCTGCAGAGGCAAATACTGCAGATGTTGGGAATCTGACAGAAAATCCCGGATACACTCAGGCAGCGCCTGCAGAGAGGGCAGCAGGCCGTTCATCAAGTACAGGGGCGGTGGAGAGGTGGGGGTGGGGCGGGGGGGGGGGGGGGCGGGGATGAAGTGAGGAGGAACAAATAAAGATGTTTTGAGAGGTACAGGGTGGGAGAGGTTCCGTGACAAAAGAGGGTGGTAATGGGACAGGTTAGTCTCCTTTAAGCAGCTCGTCAAGGGGTGAATGTTGACCAGGACTAGGGGCGGCTCGGTGGTGCAGTGGTTAGCACTGCTGCCTCACAGCGCCAGGGACCCGGGTTCAATTCCCGACTTGGGTCACTGTCTGTGTGGAGTCTGCACGTTCTCCCTGTGTCTGCGTGGGTTTTCTCCGAGTGCTCCGGTTTCCTCCCACAGTCCAAAGATGTGCAGGTTACGTTGATTGGCCATGCTAGATTGACCCTAGTGTCGGGGGAATGGCAGGGTAAATATGTGAGGGCTTGGGTGGGATTGTTGCCGGTACAGACTTGATGGGCTTTAGCAAGACCTTTGACACTGTACCGCATGGTAGGTTGTTGCATAAGGTTAAATCTCACGGGATCCAGGGTGAGGAATCTAAATGGATACAAAATTGGCTTGATGACAGAAGCCAGAGGGTGGTTGTAGAGAATTGTTTTTCAAACTGGAGGCCTGTGACCAGCGGTGTGCCTCAGGGATCGATGCTGGGTCCACTGTTATTTGTCATTTATATTAATGATTTGGATGAGAATATAAGAGGCATGGTTAGTAAGTTTGCAGATGACACCAAGATTGGTGGCATAGTGGACAGTGAAGAAGGTTATCTCCGATCGCAACGAATCTTGATCAATTGGGCCAGTGGGCTGACGAATGGCAGATGGAGTTTAATTTAGATAAATGCAAGGTGATGCATTTTGGTAAATTGAACCAGGGCAGGACTTACTCAGTTAATGGTAGGGAGTTGGGGAGAGCTATAGAACAAAGAGATCCAGGGGTACATGTTCATAGCTCCTTGAAAGTGGAGTCTCAGGTGGACAGAGTGGTGAAGAAGGCATTCAGTATGTATGTCTAAAACTAAAGGGCAGAGGTTTAAGGTGAGAAGGGAGAGATACAAAAGGATCCAGAGGGGTAATTAGTTCACACAGAGGGTGGTGAATGTCTGGAACAAGCTGCCAGAGGTAGTAGTAGAGGCGGGTACAATTTTGTTTTTTGAAAAGCATTTAGACAGTTACATGGGTAAGATGGGTATAGAGGGATATGGGCCAAACGCGGGCAATTGGGACTAGCTTAGTGGTTAAAAAAAGGGGCAAGTTGGGCCGAAGAGCCTGTTTCCATGCTGTAAACCTCTGTGACTCTATGACTTTACCACCAGGAATTATCATCAGGAGGTCAAAAGAAAAGAAAAATTGGATGGGGGCCATCCAACACAATGTGGTAAGGGTGTAGGGGGGGCAATTTTGCTCAGTTGGTTAGACAGCAGAGCGATGCCAACAGCACAGGTTCAATTCCCGTACCAGCTGAGATTATTCATGATGGCCCCAGCCTCTCAACCTTGCCCCTGGCCTGAGGTTTGATTTGATTAGATTTGATTTATTATTGTCACATGTATTAATATACAGTGAAAAGTATTGTGTCTTGCGTGCTATGCAGACAAAGCATACCGTTCATAGAGAAGGAAAGGAGAGAGTGCAGAATGTAGTGTTACAGCCATAGCTAGGGTGTAGAGAAAGATCAACTTAATGCAAGGTAAGTCCATTCAAAAGTCTGACAGCAACAGGGAAAAAGTTAGTCTTGAGTCAGTTGATACGTGATTTTTGTATCTTTTTCCCGATGGAAGAAGGTGGAGGAGAAAATGTCTGGGGTGCGTGGGGTCCTTAATTATGCTGGCTGCTTTGCTGAGGCAGCGGGAAGTGTAGACAGAGCCAATGGATGGGAGGCGTGATGGACTGGGCTACATTCACGACCTGTTATAGTTGTGGAGGGAGGTGTGGCGACCCTCAGGTTAAATCACACCCGTTAACTCTCCCTCTCAAAAGGGGAGAGCAGCCTATGGTCATCTGGGACTTTGATTTATAGGGCGGGATTTTATGACCTCACTAGTCCCGAAACTGCAAAATCTCACCTGAGATCAACGGACCTTTCCATGTTCCGCCCCTCGCCCACTCCAATTCCCGGGATGGGTGGGGTAGTAAAACTTCAGCCAAAATCTTGGTCTTGTGACAAGTAACCTGATCTGAGCCAAGCAGTTGAGGATGTGTTGAGGCAACAGGGGAATTGTACAGTCATTGGAAATCAGCCAGGATCATTCTTCATTTGAAATGTATTCCCATGATGTGAGGGTGACAATATTCTGGACAACATCAACTGCACTGCCCTTATCTACCTTCTTGGTTACCCCTTCAAAAAATTCAATCAAATTTGTGAGACATGATTTTCCACTCACAAAGGACTGTCCCTAATCAGTCCTTGCATTTCTAAATGCCTGTAGATTCTATCTCTCAGAATACCTTCTAACAACTTACCCACCACAGATGTGAGGCTCACCGGCCTATAGTTCCCAGGTTTTTCCCTGCAGCCCTTTTTAAACAAAGGCACAACATTTGCCACTCTCCAATCACCTCACTGTGGCTGTCGATGATTCAAATATCTCTGCTAGGGGACCCGCAATTTCCTCCCTAGCCTCCCACAATGTCCTGAGATGCACTTATCATAGAATCATAGAAACCCTACAGTGCAGAAAGGCCATCTGGCCCATCGAATCTGCACCGACCGCAATCCCACCCAGGCCCTACCCCCATTTCCCTACACATTTACCCACTAACCCCTCTAACCTACACATCTCAGGACACTAAGGGGCAATTTTAGCATGGCCAATCCGCCTAACCCGCACATCTTTGAACTGTGGGAGGAAACCGGAGCACCCAGAAGAAACCCACACAGACACGAGGAGAATGTGCAAACTCCACACAGACAGTGACCCAAGCTGGGAATCGAACCCAGGTCCCTGGAGCTGTGAAGCAGCAGTGCTAACCACTGTGCTACCGTCCCGCCCATATCAGGTCGTCATCAGGTCCCGGGAATTTATCTACCTTGATGCGCTTTAAGACTTCCAGCACCTCCTTCTCTGTAATATGTACACTCCTCTAGACATCACTATTTATTTCCCCAAGTTCCCAAACATCCATGCCTTTCTCAACAATAAATACTGATGAGAAATAGTCATTTAGGATCTCACCCATCTCTTGCACATAGATGATCTTGTTGATCCTTAAGAGATACGACTCTCTCCGTAGTTACTCTTTTGCCCTTTATGTATTTGTAGAAGCTCTTTGGATTTTGCTTTGCCTTATCTGCCAAAACAATCTCGTGTCCCCTTTTCGCCCTCCTGATTTCTCTCTTAACTCTACTCCTACACCCTCAATACTCTTCAAGGGATCCTCTTGATCCCAGCTGCCTATGCATGTCATGTGCCTCCTTCTTTTTCTTGACCAGGGTCTCAATATCCCGAGTCGTCCAGGGTTCCCTCCTTCTACCAGCCTTGCCCTTCACTCTAAGAGGAATGTGTTTACCCTGAACCCTGGTTAACACACTTTTGAAAGCCTCCCACTTACCAGATGTCCCTTTGCCTTCCCACAGACTCCCCCAATTAACTTTTGAAAGTTCCTGCCTGATACCATCAAAATTGGCCTTGCCCCAATTTAGAATTTTAACTTTTGGGCCAGGCCTATTGTGCTCCATAGCTATCTTAAAACTAATGGAGTTATGGTCACTGGTCCCAAAGTGATCCCTCACTAACACTTCTGTCACCTTATTTCCCAAGAGGAGGTCAGGTTTTGCCCCCTCTCTAGTCGGGCCATCCACATACTGATTGAGAAATTCCTCCTGAATACACTCAACAAAATTCTCTCCATCCAACCCTCTAATACTATGGCTGCCCCAGTCAATGTTGGGAAAGTTGGTAAAGAGCCTTACAGATGCCAGTCCTGCCTTGTCTGAGTCTCTGATCCGAGTGTGTTTGAGTCTGGACAGTGAACACCGATACATCCCGTCTTGTCCCTTCAAATCTTCCATCTTCCCGCCTCCCCCTGGCAACCACTCCTACTCGTGCTTGCCATCTATTTCTCTTCGGTGCACCCACCTTGAGATATTCAACAACATTGCAGACAATATAAATACAAATGGTTTGTCGCCCTTCATTGCGAGAGGTTTCGAGTACAGGAGCAGGGATGTGATGTTGCAATTATACAGGGCCTTGGTGAGGCCACACCTCGAATATTGCGTAGAGTTTTGGTCTCCTTTTCTGAGGAAGGATGTTCTTGCTCTCGAGGGAGTGCAGCGAAGGTTTACCAGGCTGATTTCGGGGATGGCGGGACTGATGTATGAGGAGAGATTGACTAGGTTAGGATTGTTTTCGCTGGAGTTCAAATGAATGAGTGGGGGGATCTCATAGGGACTTACCTTGTCTGGACGACATTTGACTCCAGAGCCACAGCAATGTGGTTGACTCTCAACTGCCTTCCAAGGGCAACTAGGGATGGGCAATAAATGCTGGGTAGCCAGCGACACCCATGTCCCACAGATGAATAAAAGAAATCTCTCCAATCCCAAGGATGGATTCACCAGCATCTGTAGGATGGATGTGATGCGGTTTTGCTCTGTGCCCATACTACAGTTATCGTACAAGCAAGGCAGCAGGGTCAATAACCACATTGACTCTGGAGCAAGACGGACCGAGATTCCTTGGAGAACAAAGAACAAAGAACAAAGAACAATACAGCACAGGAACAGGCCCTTCGGCCCTCCAAGCCCGCGCCGCTCCCCGGTCCAGGATTGAATCCTGAATCCAGGATCCCCGCCCAATTTTCCAGCCTATCTACATACCAATATCCTATCCACCGAGCTGTCCCTCACAGCTACGATGCTTTGTTCATTACAACCTATTAACTTACCCCCACCCCCCCATTCCAGACCATGTGATCTCCAGGGAGAGGCGAAAACCCAGAGTGAAAAACCCCAGGGCCAATATGGGGAAAAAAAAATCTGGGAAATTCCTCTCCGACCCCCTGAGGCGATCGAAACGAGTCCAGGAGATCACAATGGCCCCGATCGGAAAATGCTTCCCAACCCTAGTCATTTCCACTTCCACGAACACCATATGAATTCCCTGCCCCCGAGACAGGTTCCCAACTATCCGCAGTCTCACTCTGTACTGGCACCAGCAAGATGATCGTAGAATGAAGCCTTGAAACGAGAAACCAGGAACAATTAGCCCGCGCCGCTCCCTGGTCCAAACTAGACCATTCTTTTGTATCCCTCCATTCCCACTCCGTTCATATAGCTGTCTAGATAAGTCTTAAACGTTCCCAGTGTGTCCGCCTCCACCACCTTGCCCGGCAACACATTCCAGGCCCCCACGACCCTCTGTGTGAAATATGTCCTTCTGATATCTGTGTTAAACCTCCCCCCCTTCACCCCCCAGGGGGGTGTCTGATTCTATTTTACTACAGGGTCAGCTCACACATTGACAAATGGCTTCACGCTGAGGCTAAACTTGTAACATGGATGCGTCACACTGTCTTACTGAGCGATTGAATCACTAAAATAAAAGCAAAATACTGTGGGTGCTGCAAACCTGAAGGGCACCTGCCCCACCTCCCCTTTACTGTATCAAATCCCGCTATTTAGCTCTGAAGAAGAGTCATACGGACTTGAAACACTAACTCTGTTTCCCTCTCCACAGGTGCTGCCAAACCCGGTTGAGTTTTTCCAGAAGTTTCTATATTTTTATTCCCATTGGATTAAACCTGGGCTCGGTATCTGGAGCTTGTTTCACTTGGGACTCTGCTTTAAGCAGCATTCTTTCCATGGTGGGGGCAGAGGAGGTGGGGAGCTATTAACTGGGGCGTACAATCTTCTCCAGGCATATTTTTAAAAGCAAGCCACATTTAACAAGAACGCAGTAGACGAGGGAGAAGAACAAAAGAGACATTAATAAAAGGAGTAATCGAACCCAATGGAGTAAAGCAACTCGTGACTACTCTATCTGGATAGCAGCCTCAACACTATAGCGATCACTGCCTTTACATTGTCATTGGCCCTGATTTTATGAGGCGCACATTTGTGTTAATGCATTCTCCATTGGCCTCGGGCTGATGTGTCTGTAAAGTTCCAGCCATTCTCTCTCATCTATTTCCTTCGAGCAGACTGCCCAGTGTTTTGTCTGTTGTATTTTGATTGTACTTATTTTCGGTACAATGTAACACAGCTTTGAACGAGTGGGCTTGGTCACTGCCTATTTGACCCACCTGACACTGCAGGCGGAATTCTACCACCCCCGCCCACCACCCAATCAGAGCTGGCGAGGGGCGGGCAACAGAAATGTCCGTTGACCTCGGGTGGGAATTTCCGGTTCGCTCGAGTGATGGCCGTAAAATCCCGCCCTGTGTGTCTGGCTGGTTCTTCCCCATCCCAACCCCCCCCCCCCGCCCCACCCCCCCCCCACCCTCCCTCCACCCCACACGCCGCAGCGGTGGGTACACAGCAGCCTGGGCCTCCTGAGAACTGACAGCTCAGTGCTTGTTCTAACAATCACGCAGAAAACTGCTGCCTCACAGCGCCAGGGACCCGGGTTCGATTCCCGGCCCGGGTCACTGTCTGTGTAGAGTCTGCACGTTCTCCCCGTGTCTGCGTGGGTTTCCTCCGGGTGCTCCGGTTTCCTCCCACTGTCCAAAGATGTGCGGGTTAGGTGGATTGGCCATGATAAATTCTTCCTTAGTGTCAGGGGGACTAGCTAGGGTAAATACGTGGGGTCACAGGGGTAGGGCCTGGGTGGGATTGTTGTTGGTGCAGACTCGATGGGCCGAATGGTCTCCTTCTGCACTGTAGGGATTATATGATTCTATTCTATGATTCTCACCCAGATTGCTCCCTCGAAAGTATCATTCACAAGGTTTTGGATTCTCATGGCTTTGAGAGAAGATGGTGGGTGGGGCAGTTGGGGGGTGGGGGGTGAACATTCTTTTCTCACTTTACATGAAATTACACAGAACATAAAGTACAGAAACAGGTCGTTCGGCCCACCGGCTCTGTGCTGTTCTTTGTGTTCTGCCTACATGTGGGTCTGCTCGCTGCAAAGCAGACAGATTTCCTCGGCTATTTGGAATAATTATGGAATGGATCAGCCTTGTATTACCTGACATGAAATATCTATCCATTGCAAAAACGCACACAGCAAGGACTCCACCGATCAGCTCAGGACAGGTAACATCTGGGGGCGAATTTCCCCATTCCGCCCTCCACGGGAATTGGAGTGGGCGAGGGGTGAACCATGGAAAGGTCCGTTGACCTTGGGCAGGATTTTCCGGTTTCGGGGCGAGCGTGGCCAGACAATCTCACCCCTTGAGTCCGTCTACACCTTCTGTTGGTTCCAAAAATTGCACATTCTCCCAGTGTCTGCGTGGGTTTCCACCGGATGTTCCGGTTTCCTCCCATAGTCTGGAAGACGTGCTGGTTAGGTGTATTGGCCATGCTAAATTCTCCCTCAGTGTACCCAAACAGGCGCCGGAGTGTGGTGACTGCAAAAGGGGAGTTTTGCAGTCACTTCATTGCAGTGTTAATGTAAGCCTACTTGTGACATTAACAAAGAAAAGAGTGGATGCATTGGCTCGAAGTCAATATGGAGCACGCAATCCTCTGAGCCAATGCTGGTTTCACCTGCAACTTTGTAGATTCATTCCCCATCTCCCCGACACCTCATTCCTACACACTTGAGTCATTTATGCCGTGTCGGCACCTTTGCGATTTGGTGATATTTTAACAGTCATTTATGGAACTCAGAAATGAGTCACATTCGCAATAGTGAAAGGGAGGGCAACCCACAGGCAAGCATCGAGTCCAAAAACCAGTAAACACTGTACCGGGACTGAATGTTGCAAGCATTGCCCTGACATCTCAAGACCTTGTGATAGGTGCAATGTTGGCAGCTTCAGTTAATCGGTCTGTCCAGATGTGTGAAACATAGCCCTGTCTATTCATTGTCGTTAAATATAAAAGTTTAGAGAGTTACCATCACATTCCAGATGCTGGATTTTATCACATCAACAGCTTTCTAAAAGAGATCATAATTTCTCACTGTCCTTCTGCTCTGGAATGGGACGTCTCACAACCACCTGTCAACAGACAAACTTCTCTCACCAAATAGCGATCAAATTCAGATTAACCTCCACCACCAGAAATAGAGCTCCTTGAAATTAAAGGAACAGATTGTTATGGTTCAGGTTAGAAACTCCAAAGTGTTTTATGGAGCCTGCCTGAATCATACGTCCTGTGTCTTGAATCTAGCTAGGGTAAGCATGAGATGTTCCACTTCAGGTATGATTCAAATGACCCACCAGGGAGCTTTTATCAAACAAAGTTTATTTAAGAATATAGTTAACATGTATAGTAAGAAAATTAACAATAACTTTTATCAATTACAAACAAAAGCAAAACAACCACGATAATGTATAACCCTTAACAAATATATCTAAAATGATCCTATCAAACAGAACCCATGCCATAGACAAAACCCTTTAAACAGGTTCAACACAGCAAAGACAAAAGCTCGCGTGAGACTGGAACCGAGCCCTTTGGTTAGAGAATTGAAAACTTGCGGTCTTGTAAGTTCCAGCAGCTCCCCTTGATACACCCAGAACAGTTTGAAGCCAGAACTGCTTCCTAGAACCCCAGGTAGACTCTTAGAATAGACCAGCAGATTTTCTATTCCCGCAAGGCAAGACCTTGTTTTGAGATAACCAGCAGAATTTCCAAATAAAACCGGGAGAGAGAGGGAGAAACACTTCTTTACAGCTTGCTACCCCTTCTAAAACTCAACCCTGCAGCTCAGAACTGAACATGAAAGAGTTCCTGTCAGCTGACCTGCCAAGTTTTTCTCCTAATAATGCACAGCCATAAAAGATCCCACAGTAAAAATAACCAAACCTGTCTAAGCAACAATAAAAGGACATCTGGTCGACAGCTCGGCAGCGGAGAGGAAAGCTGTGAGAAAAGATGATTTTTAAAAAATCTCTTAAAGGTACACTAACATCACAAGATCATCTTTAATCACAGACCCACCTTGATAGTGGAATTGTGAGAAGTCTGTCATCCACTGGGAGATTGGTACTAATTCTCCTACCTTGGTTTGTTTGGGTATTCTCTAGAATGTTAATGGACATCATCCGTAGTACAAAACATCCCTTCTGGATCCATCGCTTTTCAAAGGTGAGAGAGAGTTACTCCAACCCTGCCTGGCGGAAGAGTAATGACTAGGTCTCGTTTTTAAAAATTCATTGGGATGTGGGCATTGCTGGCTGGGCCTTGAACTCAAGGCATTTAAGTGTCAATCCCATTGCTGTGGATCTGGAGTCACATGTAGATCACTTCCTTCCCAAGTTAGTGAACCAGATATTCTTCACAAGAATTGACAATGGTTTCGTGGTCATCTGTAATAAACTCAACAAGGTTCATGAGGTGGGTCTCTTTGAGTATGAGATCCCTGATTGAGGTAATGATTACCTGCCCAATCAGGGAGTCTCACTTGTTTATATAATAAGGAGTGTCAGGGCTACTGGTACTCTGGATTCTGACCTTGTACCTGAAGCACTCTTAGGAATGGAGATAAGTTTGTAAATACAGGGAATCTGGTGAAGGGACACCAGTCTCTGAGGAGTTATTTCATTATCATTAGACATTTAATTCAAGTTACACTATCTGGTGGGATTCGAACCCATTCCCCGGAGCATTACCCTGGGTTTCTGGGTTACCAGTTCAGTGACAATGCCACTCTGCCACCACCTCCCCAGTTGTATGCAAGCCTTAAGGTTTCACCACATGACCCGATACCTCCAGCCTCTCCACCCCTCACTCCTGTCACAACTTAAATTGTCCATGCTCGTGGTTTCCCACCACTGAGCCCTTTCCAAACCTTCAGCCCTACACAACCCGAGAGAGGGAAACGCAACCCATAAAAAATATCGGCCAAAAACCTCCCTCCTCAGTCACGGCTGGGATTCTCCGGTGCCGCTGAAAATGATCGGAGTTTTGGTTGGAACACCAAAGTCTCGGATCTCGTTCGCCGTGGGGCCCAGCATCGAGGAGCTCGGAGAATCCCGCCTGGGAGCACAGGTAGAATGACGTGGCTTAGACTTTGAATGCTCAGTTAAATAGCTTTGGGATGGGATCTGCTTGGTGCAGAATCAATGGGTTGAATTCCCCTTCAACTTTCACAATTGGGAAAAAGGGGCCACATCAATAATTTGCTGCATTTATATAGCGCCTTTTTGTGATCTGAGGACATCACAAAGCACTTTGCAGCCACTGAAGTACTTTTGAATTGGAGTCACCATTGTAATCATAGAATCCTTGCCGAGCAGAAGGAGGCCATTCGTCCCATTGAGTCTGCATCGACTCACAAACAGAGCATCTTATCCAGGCCCTAGGCCCGTGAATTTACGCCACTAATCCCTCTAACCTACACATCTTTGGGCACTAAGGGGCAATTTAGCATGGCCAATCCACCTAACCCGCACATGGGCGGCACGGTAGCACAGTGGTTAGCACTGCTGCTTCACAGCTCCAGGGACCTGGGTTCAATTCCCGGCTTGGGTCACTGTCTGTGTGGAGTTTGCACATTCTCCTCGTGTCTGCGTGGGTTTCCTCCGGGTGCTCCGGTTTCCTCCCACAGTCCAAAGATGTGCAGGTTAGGTTGATTGGCCAAGCTAAATTGCCCCTTCGTGTCCTGGGATGCGTAGGTTAGAGGGATTAGTGGGTAAATATGTAGGGATATGGGAGTAGGGCCTGGGTGGGATTGTGGTCGGTGCAGACTCGATGGGCCGAATGGCCTCTTTCTGTGCTGTAGGGTTTCTAAGATTTCTAAAATCTTTGGACAACGGAAGGAAACTGGAGCACACGGAGGAAACACACGCAGACACGGGGAGAATGTGCAGACTGCACACAGTCACCCGAGGCCGGAATTGAACCCAGGTCCCTGTCGCTGTGAGGCAGCAGTGTTAACCACTGTGCCCCCGTGCAGCTATTTGTAATGTCAAAAATGTGACAGCCAATGTACACACAGCAAGCTCATACAATTAAATTAAACACTTCAGCAATTAAATAAATAACCAGACCGACTGCTTTCTACGCAGATGAGGGATAAATGTTGTCCACTGCAGATCAGAGCATGAACCTCGTCCTGTACTGGGCTGAGGAAGGTGTGTCCCTCAGCCCAGCCAACCAGCACTGGGGCTGCAAAGGGAATCATTCAATCTGCTTTGCTTTCTACTTTAATGTTAAGCCCCCAGGGAGCTGGATTTTTGGCTCCCACTTGGGCCAGGATTGGAGGACTGGCAGAAGCTTAAAAATAGCCCTACTGGCGCGCTGGTTCCTCATTTCTGCCCCGGATCTGGGCCAACCCGTGTAGGGTGGGGAATCAATCAGGCTCATTCACTCAGGCCAATTAGAGCGGCAAAAACAGAGAATGCTGGAAAATCTCAGCAGGCCAGCCAGCATCTATGGAGAGAGAATAGAACCAAAGTTTCGAGTCTGGATGACCCTTGGTCAGAGCTATTTAAAGGGAACCGACTGGAATTTTCCAGTTAACCTCCCTAATGGGGGGAGGGACAGGTTTAGGTGCCCGGAGGTGGCCTTCCCAATTGCAGACCAGAGAGATTTACAGGCCCTTCCCCTCTGCAGTGACAATCACAGGCCGTCCTGTCTAGGGGTTTCCCGACCAACCCCCTGCCCTTAGTGGTGGCGTGGCTGCATCGTCCTGCCTTTACTTTAAATTCTGACGAAAGTTGGAGTTGGGACACCATCTTGAAGCACTCTCCCTCACTTACCTTCCAAACTCTGAATGTTTTAGAGTCCACCCTCTAGCATCCAGAGCCCACCAACCACCCTTCATTGGCCGGAGAACCAGTCTCCCAGCCTTTAACTGGTTTCCCGGGGGAGAATCACAGGTGTGTGTGACTGTTGTCCCCCTACGGGTTCAGCACGTGGAAACAGTCCCGACCTCTCGCTCCACCTCCCAGAGGGAGAATTCATCACAGGGCGTAAGTTTCCGCTTTGAGGCACAGTTGGGAGATTGGCTTTGACATCAGGCTGAATCGGTTATCATTCAAGTTCCTGCTCAAAGGTACGTCCATCGTCACAATCCGACCACCTCCCAGCACCAATCTGCATAACTGAAGGTAATGGTCTAATGTTAGTGCGATTAAAATATTCTTTGATGCATTTAAGAGCGGTAACCTGGTGCAGTTTTATTAATACGGCTGAAAATAGTATAACCATTTTTAAAAATCAGAGAATCTGGTCCAGCGCCTGGGAGTAACCTGGATTTAAATGATTGAAAATAATTTTCCAAATAACTGTTGTAAATCTAGGAACGGTCTTTAAGAACAAAAATGCATAAAGCCTCTGGGAGCTGCTAGTGTTTATTTTTCCGACAGTGTTACGTATTAACACAGCACAGCGCTGTTGCTATAAGTCGAATCAGTCCCACGTATGCAGTGACCTAGGGCTCTGTATTTTGAGGCTAAAATAAACAGTGTCACTTATGTTTTTTGGACACAAGCGAGAGGTTAAGGCCAGGTTTAAAAGTTCAAGCCGTTCCCGCTTCCTCCGGTTACAGCAGCAGCTCATGGTACGTTTTGGAGGAGGTGGGGCGGGCCGTCTGTTTTGAATTCACTTGGCATGCTCCAGCAAACACCGGCAGCACCTGGGAGCAGCCGGACCAGTCGCAGGTGCTGGATGAAGGAGGTGGGCAAAGGACTAAATGAAATCCCCTACAAAAAAAAGTTAATCTAATGCAAGTGCCAATGTGGCACAGTGGTTAGCACTGCTGCCTCACAGCGCCAGGGACCCGGGTTTGATTCCCGGCTTGGGTCACTATCTGTGCAGATTCTGCATCTTCTCCCCGTGTCTGCGTTGGGTTTCCTCCAGGTGCTCCGGTTTCCTCCCACAGTCCGAAAGACGTGCTGGTTAGATGCATTGGCCATGCTAAATTCTCCCTCAGTGTACCCAAGCAGGCGCTGGAGTGTGGCGACTAGGGGATTTTCACAGTAACTTCATTGTAGTGTTAATGTAAGCCTACTTGTGACACTAATAAATAAACTTTACTTTGTACCATCAGCCAATGGGAACATGTTTTACTTTGTCTAAACCTGGCGTAATATTGTACACCCTCATCAACTCTCCCTTCAATCTCATTTGCTCCAAAGCAAACAATGCCATCTTCTTTAACATAACCTAGCGGCACAGTAGCACAGTGGTTAGCACTGCTGCTTCACAGCTCCAGGGACCTGGGTTCGATTCCCGGCTCGGTCACTGTCTGTGTGGAGTTTGCACATTCTCCTCGTGTCTGCGTGGGTTTCCTCCGGGTGCTCCGGTTTCCTCCCACAGTCCAAAGATGTGCGGGTTAGGTTGATTGGCCATGCTAAAAAGAAAATTGCCCTTAGTGTCCTGGGATGCGTAGGTTAGAGGGATTAGTGGGTAAATCTGTAGGGATATGGGGGTAGGGCCTGGGTGGGATTGTGGTCGGTGCAGACTCGATGGGCCGAATAGCCTCTTTCTGTACTGTAGGGTTTCTATGATTCTATGAACCTTAAAGTTAAAATCCCTCATCCCTGAAACTATTCAGACAGATCCCCTTTGCACCCTCAGGGAAGGAGGAAGAGGACCAGGTGTGGAAAGAACACTCCCCCTTTTCTTTACCCACTCCCTGGCTGATCGTAACAATTTAAAGAAAATTTAAAGGACGAATGAACCAATTGAGTGTATACACTTAACTGTTTACATGATGGGTGGCATGGTGGCACAGTGGTTAGTACTGCTGCCTCACAGCTCCAGGGTCCCAGGTTCGATTCCTGGCTTGGGTCACTGTCTGTGTGGAGTTTGCACATTCTCCCCGTGTCTGCGCGGGTTTCCTCCGGGTGCTCCGGTTTTCTCCCACAGTCCCAAGATGTGCAGTCAGGTTGACTGGCCAGGCTAAATTGCCCCTTAATGTCCAAAGATGTGTTGGATGAATTCGCCATGGTAGATGTGTGGGGTTACAGGGCTGGGGCAGGGTAGGGCCTCGATAAGATACTCTGTCAGAGAATCGGTGCAGGCGCGATGGGCCGAATGGCCTCCTGCACTGTAGGGATTCTATGATCCTATGATAAGGGGTTATACATGCTGACTCTGTATAACTGACACTGGCACACAGTTTGACTGGAGCACCTGTTGAAACAGCTGTCACTGTGCTGAAAGATGTACGCCAGACTACAGTTAGCTGCAAGTCATATCTTTACTCCCTCATTCACGTCACTGCACGCCTCCCATTCCAAAAATGACCATGACACGCGTTGGCCTATATTTCCCCTGCTCTTATCAATCTTGCAATAATTCTCCGCCTCTCAGACCCGTGAACCCAACCGGTGTCTGCGCTGTTCAGCTTTGCTTATCCGCAACTCCACAATGTTATCTTTACTCCCGCCCCTTATCCCCATCGGAAGGAATGAGTGTTCGAGGTGTGAGGGGGGGGGGGGGGGTGGATGGGGGTTTGTGAAAAGGAGGGCAGTTCAATGTCCCTGTTTACAGATGGTCTTGCCAGACTTTTACCCCTGCGGCTATTTCCTAATTCCTGCTTTCAATTTATTTTTATTTCGTAACTTTGAACAAAACAACAGGGACCTTGTAAATCGCAAACTATAACATAGCTCTCGCCGCAGGCGATACACTGCAGTCACGCCACTCCTGCAGACTGGGGGAGCCCACTTGCTCCCTGAGAGGGCTGCACGGGTGCAGGCAGGAGCCCAGAAGAAATGGCAGGTGGCCTCATCCATCCTAAACCAAAGGCGGCCTCCTCCCACAGGCTCAGGGGTGGACCCACATGAAGTTCATAGAATCATAGAATCCCTACATTGCAGAGGGAGGCCATTCGGCTCACTGAGCCTGCACTGACAACAATCCCACCCAGGCCCTATACCCGTAACCCCACATATTTGCCCTGCTAATTCCCCTGATATTAGGGTCAATTTAGCATGGCCTATCCACTTACCCTGCATATCTTTTGACTCAGTAAGAAGTCTCACAACATCAGGTTAAAGTCCAACAGGTTTATATGGAATCACAAGCTTTCGGAGCGCTACTCCTTCATCAGGTGAGTCTGGGAGCAGCGCTCCAAAAGCTAGTGATTCCATATAAACCCGTTGGACATTAACCTGGCGTTGTGGAGACTTCTTACTGTGCCCACCCCAGTCCAACGCCGGCATCTCCACATCATAGTGGACTGTGGGGGGAAACCAGAGCACCCGGAGGAAACCCATGCAGACACGGGGAGAATGTGTAAATTCCACACAGGGAAAGTCACCCGAGGCTGGAATTGAACCCAGGTCCCTGGCGCTGTGGGGCAGCAATGCTAACCACTGTGCCACCATGCCGCCCATTAAATTCTCACTGATTTTATCACAGGAAAGATGTGGCACCGGCTGCTGATAAGTTGTCAGCTGCCATACACTACTGCACAAAGTCCAGGGATATGTTGCCCATGGAGCAACATAGTTGAAAGCACAAAGAAGACCAAACACAGAGCAGTTATTTACTGCTTCCCACTGCTCTCGCACTCACATTAATACTTATTCCTTTGTAAAAGTGACCAGGTGTAAGGAAATGTGGTCAATAGTGAATGGCCTCCGAGACCAACCCTAGCTGTTTGGAATATGCAGTTGGTAAGTGCCTGCCAACAGGATGATTGTGTATTTTACAGTCAGGCCCTGAGGGGAAGTACAGAAGTTCCAGTAAGTCTGATCCTGGACAGCCTGACCTAGTTCTTAAAGGAAAACCCAACATTCGTTACGAACTGAATGTGATTTCAAAAGATTGCTACTGAGACCTGCAGCGGGTGTGGACTAGAACAGCCTTGTTTTCATTGCCGATGAATCCCAGCCACGGGCGAGGTTGGAGAACTCCAGCCCTTGACTCCCCATTTTACTGTTTTCATGGCAGCAGAAGCAGGGTGTGTGAGACTGGAGAACTCCGACCAAGAATACTGGTCCGAACTGTTCTTTCCTTCTGGGTGCCTAAATGGTGGCACAGTGGTTAGCACTGCTGCCTCACAGCGCCAAGGACCCAGGTTCAATTCCTGGCTTGGGTCACTGACTGTGTGGAGTTTGCACATTCTCCCCGTATCTGCGTGGGTTTCCTCCGGGTGCTCCGGTTTCCTTCTACTGTCCAAAGATGTGTGGGTTAGGTGCATTGGCCGTGCTAAATTGCCCCTTAGTATCAGGGGGATTAGCCATGGTAAATATATGGAGTTACGGGGATAGATGTTCTGTTGGAGGGTCGCTGCAGACTCGATGGGCCAAATGGCCTCCTTCTGCACTGTAGGGATTCCATGGGAAAAACAACTTGCATTCCTATAGCACTGGTAATGTAGCATCCCAAGGTGCTTCACAGGGGCGTGATTAGATAACATTTGGCATTGAGTCACCTAAAGAGATGTTGGGACTGGTGGCCAAAAGCTTGGTCAAAGAGTTAGGTTTGACGGAATTTCTTAAAGGAGGAGATTAAATGTAGGGGAAACCTTGTCTCACCACACTGATGATCTAGCAGTTAGAGAATTGGTTAGTGTGGCTGCCTGAAGGTCTTTTTCCCTAGACGAGTTCTTGTCACTGAACCGTACATTAATGTCTCACAGAGGTGATGAGTGTCATGAACGCACTAAATTTAGAGATGAGACAGCAGCTTCACTGATTCCACATGGGAATATAGATTAGCAGCTTTCTCAGCCTGGGAGAGCACAGTCATTAGTTTGCTCACAACACTACTCCCAGCTACATTGAAGTGACAAGTTTGCAATTTGTTTGTCTGAAGCTGCTTGTTTCTCGACAATATTCTGAATTGTTGCTCTCGTCACTGTTTTAATTCGCCGCTCCCACCCAGTTTCTGGTGTTAATGTTCACCTTTTGCTCTCTCCTGAATTCTCTGATTTTCGTACAGCCAGCCTGCACCTCACCCAAGTGGCATTTTTCACATGTAAGCCTCGAATGCAAGTGTTGGGAAGTTAACTAACTGTGGAGGCCAATGAGGTAGACTGGTGCCCCACAAGGCTGTGTTCTCAGCCCCCTACTATACTCCTTGTCCACCTATGACTGTGTGGCCAAATTCCCCTCCAACTCGATTTTCAAATTTGCTGATGACACCACCGTCGTGGGTCGGATCTCAAACAATGATGAGACAGAGTACAGGAATGAGATAGAGAATCTGGTGAACTGGTGCGGCAACAATAATCTCTCCCTCAATGCCAACAAAACGAAGGAGATTGTCATCGACTTCAGGAAATGTAGTGGAGAACATATCACTGTCTACATCAATGGGGACGAAGTAGAAAGGGTCGAGAGCTTCAGGTTTTTAGGTGTCCAGATCACCAACAACCTGTCCTGGTCCCCCCATACAGTTAAGAAAGCCCACCAACGCCTCTACTTTCTTAGAAGACTAGGGAAATTTGACATGTCAGCTACGATTCACACCAACATTTACAAATGCATCATAGAAAGCATTCTTTCTGGATGTATCACAGCTTGGTATGGCTCCAGCTCTGCCCAAGACCGCAAGGAACTACAAAAGGTCGTGAATGTAGCCCAATCCATCATGCAAACCAGCCTCCCATCCATTGACTCTGTCTACACTTCCCGCTCCCTCAGCAAAGCAGCCAGCATAATTAAGGACCCCACGCACCCCAGACATTCTCTCTTCCACCTTCTTCTGCTGGGAAAAAGATACAAAAGTCTGAGGTCACGTAACAACCGACTCAAGAACAGCTTCTTCCCTGCTGCCATCAGACTTTTGAATGGACCTACCTTGCATTAAGTTGATCTTTCTCTACACCCTAGCTATAACTGTAACACTACATTCTGCTCTCACTCCTTTCCTTCTCTATGTACGGTATGCTTTGTATAGCACGCAAAAAACAATACTTTTCACTGTATACTAATACATGTGACAATAATAAATCAAATCAAATTAAACCAGGAGCAAATCTTCACCCAAAGCCTCATTTACTTATAGAATCATAGAAACCCTACAGCACAGAAAGAGGCCTTTCGGCCCATCGAGTCGGCACCGACCACAATCCCACCCAGGCCCTACCCCCATATCCACCCACTAATCCCTCTAACCTACGCATCTCAGGACACTAAGGGGCAATTTTAGCATGGCAAATCAACCTAACCCGCACATCTTTGGACTGTGGGAGGAAACCGGAGCACCCGGAGGAAACCCACGCAGACACGAGGAGAATGTGCAAACTCCACACAGACAGCGACCCAAGCCGGGAATCGAACCCAGGTCCCTGGAGCTGTGAAGCAGCAGTGCTAACCCACTGTGCTACCGTGACATTTACCCGCATCTTCAAAACCATTTCCAAAAAGCCAACACATCCGCCATATTGTCAATCATTTCCGTGAACTCTTCTCCAAACACCACGTGTGAAATGGATTGGACATTTGCAACATTGCTTGTGTTAAATATATAACACTTAATGGGCGGAGTTTTATCGGCACGTCCGCCCGAGGTTCGTACGATCCTGCCCGAGGCTAACAGAGAATGCCGTCCTCCGAGCCTCACCGGTAAAATTCTGGCCCAAGTCCTCAATGGGCTCACCTAATAGGGATCACGGTTGGGACACTGACGGGTTTTTTGGTTGACTCCTCAGTAATGGAGATGAATATTGGTTCACTAGAACGCACTTCATAGAATCATAGAATCCAATGGTGGTTCCCAACCTCTTCTGTGTCACGGCACACCTCTACACTAAAAATACTTTTAGGCACACCTATTTTCTCTGAACTGCCCTCTAACAAAAGACTTTTTTGGGGTGATTTTCAGCCCATGCGCTCTCGTATCCACTCCCACTCGCAATACGTTCTCCAATGGCAACTGTTTCTTCTTTTCTTAATTTGATTGGTTCCAGTTTCGCACTTCTGTCTTCTTCCCTTCCTGGGAACTTTGTTTTTAACTTCTTCCTGTCCTCTCACCTGTTTGTTTTTAATCCTCTCTCTGTCTCCCTCGCTTCTCCCAGGGTTTTGGGGCCCTTTTTGAGTTGTCGTGTTTTGTGCGGGCGCATGGGGACCCTTCTCTTCAGCTCCAAGCCCCATTGGTCAATGTGCACGGGCCTGTCCAATGTAAAAATTCTAAACCGCGCACGCGCGGCTCATTCGCAGCCGGGGCGAGCGCGGGAGGCCCAAGGTTCATCGGGTCTTGGAGATGCCGCCCACAGAGCTAAAGACAAAGGTCAGTTTTAGTTTAATTACATGAACTTCTAATGATTTTGAATTTACTTTAGCAGAGAGGCACGGCGGCACAGCGGTTAGCACTGCTGCCTCACAGCGCCAGGGACCCGGGTTCAATTCTGGCCTCAGGTCACTGTCTATGTGGAATTTGCGCGTTCTCCCCATGTCTGCGTGGGTTTCCTCCGGGTGCTCCGGTTTCCTCCCACAGTCCAAAAGTGTATGGGTTAGGTGCATTGGCCATACTAAATTGACCCTAGTGTCAGGGGGATTAGTGGGGTAAATGAGGGTTACGGGAATAGGGCCTAGGTGGGATTGTGGTCAGTACAGACTCGATGGGCCGAATGGCCTCCTTCTGTACTGTAGGGATTCTATGATTCTATAATATTTCACGGTGCACTTGGAGAGGTCTTCACAGCACACCGGTATGCAACCACTGGAACAGAATGGTGATGGCATCAAACGAGGCCATTCGGCCCATCATATCTGCAGTATCCAAGAACGAGAGACCCACCCACTTTCCAGCATTTGGTCCTTAGCCTTGCTGGTTACGGCACTTGAGCTGCACATCCAGACACTGTGAGGGTTTCTGCCTCGACTACCCTTCCAAGCAGAGAGTTCCAGACCCCTATAACCCTCTGGGTGAAAAATCGTTTCCTCACCTCCTCTCCAATCTTTCTATCAATCGCTCTGACTCGATGTCCCCTCGTCACTGACCTCTCTGCTGAAGTAAACGGACCTTTTCCAGCCACTCTGTCCTTCATGGAGGCAGACCATGTCTTCAGCCCAGAATTGAAGCATTTTACTGACATCTTAAACAGACGCACATCCTGATAAATTGTTCCTCAGGTTACAGCAAATTTAGATCAAGATTTCCACTGGCAGTTTATAAAAATTGATACCTTTGGAAGGTTCACCATAACACATTAATTCTCTTCATAATTCTTGTTCATCAGCAAAACCTGCACAACTAGGAGGCTTTTTCCTTACATTTGAAAGTAAGATGTACTCGGTTAGTAGAAGCTTTTCTTCTGCGGAATGCTTTGCTCCCTTTTCCCTGCTCCCTCTTTTTCCAACCACAGTCAAACCCCCCTCATGGCGCAGACTCCATTCCTCAGATAACCGTGCTTCCTGTGTCAGCTCCAGTGACTGGTCACAGCCTCACATCCTCGTGACTCCCTCCATCTCCATTGCCAGACCTTGATTCCATCCTGTTTTCCCTCCATTTGATCTCCCCTCTCAGCCTACAGCAGCCATCATGTCTCTTATTCTTCAAATCAGCCTTCATCCCGGCTTCTGACTCTCAGCTCCCTGGACATGCTGCACTTATCATAGAATCCCTACAGGGCAGAAGGAGGCCATTTGGCCTATTGAGTCTGTACCGACCACAATCCCACCCAGGCCCTATCCCCGTAACCCTATGTACTTACTCTGCTAGTCCCCCTGACACTAAGCGGCAATTTAGCATGGCCAATCCAACTAACCCTATCTTTGGACTGTGGGAAGAAACCGGGGCACCCGGAGGAAACCCACGCAGACATGGGGAGAATGTGCAAACTCCACACAGACAGTGACCCAAGCCGGGAATTGAACCCGGGTCCCTAGCGCTGTGAGGCAGCAGTGCTAACCACTGTGCCACTGCGGCAACATTCCATTTGTCTTCCTAATCACTTGCTCAACCTGACTCCATTATGGAGTCCACCGGCCCAGAGCTTTCTTGCCATCTATCTTCACAAGTGCTGGTTCTTGCGCTGTTCCTTCTCATGTTTTCTGGTCTTTTCTGCCATTCCCAATTATCCTGGATCAATTGTGTTGATGAGCTGGGCAGGAGTCACCATCCCAGCTTTCCACTTTAGCTAACATGCCGGGGATAACAAAACTGGAAATTCCTGTGGTGGGCGGGACGGGAACATTCCGCCCGGAATCTTGTGATTACACTTGAGCCGGTAACTGATGCGCTATCAATAAGGCGAAAGACTACCGATATGCCAATATAAGTGTAGGCTTTTATTCACAACGGAATCAGGAGCAGATCCCAACAAATAACCAACCTGGACTGAACAAGGGGGAGGAGACAGCCACCTTTATACTAGGTGCCGAGGGGAGGAACCAAACTGGAAGGGGATGTGTCCAGGTATGACAAGCACACACAACGGTGGTCCATATAGGACAAAGGCACAACTGAGGTCCACCACAGTAACAAACGTTGACCTAAATGTTTCTGGAAATGTTGTTGGACATCTTGTTGTGTCTGGTGAACATGTTTTACTTTCAGCCTCCCCCCGCATCATTCCTCCCCCCGCCCCTTTCTCCGATGTGACCTTCTTATGAGTCACCAACCCCAGGCTGGGGGGTAAGATAGTCGGTCTTATATCTTACCATCACTGTGTGTAACATTCAGAACTGAACCAAGAAATGGCCCCGTGTAGAATGTCTATTTAGAAGCATAGAAGCATAGAATCCTACAGTGCAGAAGGAGGTTATTCGGCCCATCAAGTCTGCATCGATAGCAATCCCACACAGGCCCCATCCCCATAACCCCATGCATTTAACCTAGCTAGTCCCCTGACACTAAGGGGAAATTTAGCATGGCACATCTTTAGAGTGTGGGAGGAAACTGGAACACCCGGAGGAAACCTACGCAGACATGGGGAGAACGTGCAAACTCCACACAGACAGCGAACCCAAGGCCGGGAATTGAACCCGGGTCCCTGGCGCTGTGAGGCAGCAGTGCTAACCACTATTTGCCTAATTTGCAGTGTATGCTCTTCGCCACTGAGGGCACACTCTGCTGGCTCAAGGCCAGAGAGCTAAGATGCAAGTTGGCAAAAACAAGGCTTTGAGACCCAGGAGTAAAGGATGTTCCTGGAGTTTAACCAGCTTAGGTTGTGTAGCTTATCAGCCAGTGTGGATCACTGCTAAGCTCCCTGCAGTTTGTACAGCCTAGCTGTCAGGTTGCTAGGTTATCAGTGTGAGAGGAACTTGGCGACACGTCTGCCTCTCTAGGATCTATAACTGAGTCAGACTGATTGCTCAATCAATAACAGTGCCCTAGTGCCCCACAGGTTTACTAAACTCATCGGAGACGATTGAATTGTCCTGGGTTTTCATCATCATTGGGGTGGCATGGTGGTACGGTGGCACGGTGGTACGGTGGTTGGCACTGCTGCCTCACAGTGCCAGGGACCCGAGTTTGATTTCGGCCTCGGTTCGCAGTCTGTGGAGTTTGCACGTTCTCCTCATGTCTGCGTGGGTTTCCTCCGGCTGCTCCCGGTTTCCTCCCACAGTCCAAAGGTGTGCAGGTTAGGTGGATTGGCCATGCTAAGTTGCCCCTTAGTGTGCCAAGATGTGTAGGTTAGGGCGATTAGTGGGGTAAATGTGTGAGGATACAGGGATAGGACAAGGGGTGGGTCTGGGAAAGATTCTCTGCCAGAGGGTCGGTGCAGAATCGATGGGCAAAAATACTGGTCCTGCCAACAATGCCGTCACCTCATGAATCAATAAAGCAAGAAGTGGGAAAGCTGTACTGTACCTCCATAGAAAAGGGAGGATTTAAAACAGGGGCAAATGGGGAGCAAAGTGTTTGTATTGCAATATCAGAGTGTGCAATATTAATTAAGTAGAAAAGATAAAAGGAAGGCTTGCGTTTAATTAACACTCTTCACAACCTCGGAATGCTGGTGGGCAACCTGTGGCCTGGGGGCCACATGGGGTCCATCTGGGTTCTGAGTGCAGCCCACAAGATATTTTGTTAACCGTTCCCCACGCACAGGGTTTCCACATTCCACTGATTTCCATCCACGTAATTTTTTTTTCTACCGAACGACTGAAGTGATTCGCACATAAAGCAAAGGCAAGTGAAGTGAGGAGCGTGCTAATTGCTCACAACGAGAGCCGTGTGCTCTCCCTGCGTCCAATGTAAATATTTCTTTTAATTTTATTTGAAGTTGATAGTTCTATTAGTATATAAATTATTAAAATTTTCTATAACTCGTTATGAAATATTCAGTGTGTTTTAAATTAATTTAATCCTATTCATGGGGCCACGGTTAGTGAACAAGTCTGATTTCAATCTTGCGACCCACTGAGATGAAGGAGGGCCCACTCACCAGCCTAAATTGACATTAACTGCCTCAGAATTCCCCAAAGTCCTGTATAGCCAATGCAGTGGGGTGGCACGGTGTGGCACAGTGGTTAGCACTGCTGCCTCACAGCGTCAGGGGCCCGGGCTCAATTCCCGGCTTATCCGTGATATGGCCATAAAATCCCGCCCGTAGAATCCCTACAGCGCAGAAGGAGGCCATTCGGCCCATCCAGCCTGCACTAACAACAATCCCACCCAGGCTTTATTCCCGTAACCCCATAGATTTATCCCACTAATCCCCCTGACACTAAGGGGCAATTTAGCATGGACAATCCACCTAATCCTCACATCTTTGGACTGTGGGAAAAAACCGGAACACCCAGAGGAAACCCACGCAGACACGGGGAGAGTGTGCAAACCTCACACAGACAGTGGCCCGAGTCCGGAATCGAACCCAGGGTCCCTGACGCTGTGAGGCAGCAGTGCTAACCACTGTACCACCGTGCTGCCCTAGCGTATCAGCATAAACAATTAGAATATAATTACAATTAGAGCCAGGCGTGTATTACTCTGAAATGTTTTGTCTCATACTGTCCCCAGCTATGAAGATAATGTGATTTGGACTGCGGAGAATGGGCTTGGGTAAGTGAGAGTCAGACACTTTTATATTTGGTTATAAAGTGGCATTTGGGTTCAATTTCCCAGACATATCACACTGTCTGTGTGGAGTCTGCACGTTCTCCTCGTGTCTGCGTGGGTTTCCTCCCACACTCCGAAAGATGTGTTGGTTAGGTGCATTGGCCAGGCTAAATTCTCCCTCAGTGTACCCGAACAGGAGTGTGACTACTAGGGGATTTTCACAGTCACTTCATTGCAGTGTTAATGTGAGCCTACTTGTGACACTAACAAATAAATAAAATCAATAATTTTTAAAGTGTGGTAACTGTTGTAATGTAGGAAACGTGGCCCTCAATTTGCACACGAATGCAGAAACTTTCCAGCACTGACACTGGCGGGCATCATCGTGGGTGGGACAGGAAAACTAGGAGAGCCATTACGAGACTCCAAATTTTCCCATCCCGCCCAGGATGATGCCCACCAGTGGCAGGTCAGGAAAGCCCTGCCCAAAATCCCTCCAACAGAAATGTGGTATTGACCGGATTATCTGTTTTTTGGGATACTGACTGAGAGATGAATATTGGCCAGGACACAGGGGTAACTCCCTGCTCTGCTTCCAGCAGCTCCACGGGGTCTTCTATACCCAGCTGAGAGAGCTGTCAGGGCTTTAGGTTGATCTGAAAGACAGCACCACCGACAGTTCAGCACCCATTCCGTACCACACCGGAGAATTATCCTCAGTTACTGAGCTCCAGTCCCAGAGAGACGCGTGAATGCACAGCCCTCTGATTCTGAGGTGTGAATGCTACCCACTGCGACACAGCTGACAAGCTCGGAGAATTCAAAGCAGCGGTGCCCTAGCACAGAAACCGCTTGGCTGCAAACTGGACGCGAGTGAAAAATAAACATATCGATTGATAATATTTTCTGGAGAAATATAAGCCTGGAGTTTACTCCCCGGGCACAACATTAAACTGCACACATTTTTGCTGATGCCAAGTTGCACCCAACTATTGTCTTCCCAGTTTTACTGAAATGCATCAAAACTTAAAATGGACAGAAAGGGATGTAAATCATAGAACCATAGGGTGGAATTTTCCTGTCCCATTCGCCACGGGAATTGTAGCGGGCGGGACAGGGCCATGCAAAGGTCCATTGACCTCGGGTGGAATTTTCCAGTCTTGGGGTGAGCATGGCCAGAAAATCCTGTCCATAGTGCAGAAGGAGGCCATTCGGCCCATCAAGCCTGCACAGACAACAATTCCACCCAGGCTTTATCCCCGTAACCCCACAGATTTACCCCACTAATCCCCCTGACACTAAGGGGCAATTTAGCATGGGCAATCCACCTAATCTGGACATCTTTGGAGTGTGGGAGGAAACCAGAGCACCCGGAGGAAACCCACGCAGACTCGGGGAGAATGTGCAAACTCCACAGTGGCCCGAGGCCGGAATTGAACCCAGGTCCCTGACGCTGTGAGGCAGCAGTGCTAACCACTGTGCCACCGTGCTGCCACAGCATTTCAGCATAAACAATTAGAATATAATCACAATTAGAGCCAGGCGTGTATTACTCTGAAACCTTTTGTCTCATACTGTCCCCAGCTATGATGATAATGTGCTTTGGACTGCTGAGAGTGAGCTTGGGTAAGTGAGAGTCAGACACTTTTATTTTTGGTTATAAAGTGGCATTTGGGTTCTATTTCCCGGACATATCACAAGACATCAAACCATTCTGACAGGCAGTCTGCGTCACTCTTCAGTGCTGGAGGTTATGCAGTGTCACGTAGCTACAACATCTTTTGTAACATTATTTTCAGCTTTTGGTAACTTTTGTATCAAGACTGGGAACTTGGGGTTCAGAGTATGAGATGCTTTCGGGTCAGCTCGGCACAAGAATTCTGCCCTTGAGTGAAGCACAATGATTCCAGGGTGAGAATTTTAGCTGTGTGTGCACAGCAGGGGGGACCAGAAGCGAATCCTTTCCTGGATCCGTCCGAGATCTATGAAAGAATGCAATATTACGCTGCCTAGCCAATTCAGTGCCAGCTAGTGCGGGGGTGGTGGGGAGCCTGGCGGGCACCGCGTCCAATGGCGACCCGGTGGGGGACGTTTAAAATCGGCTGCCAGAGACAATGAAAACAGAGGAGTTGCAGGAAGGTCAGCATCATGGTGACAGCAGCACCCAGGAGGCACTCCAGGCAGGTGGGCACTTCAGGCTGGCATCAAGCCCTCCCCTTGTCTTGGATGACTGTTTGTGCTCTCTTGTGGAGTCGGTGACTGCCAAGAGGGGCATCTTTATGCCACGGGATGGCCACCCTTCCTCACCAAGAAGGGCAGAGTTGGCAGCTGAGGTCAGCGGGCATTACCTGGTCCAGGGCACATGATGGAGGTTGATGGCGACTTGCTGTTGTGCACACTGGGATCCTGCCCCTGGTGCCACTCAAATCTGATTCCTACCTGCTCTCTGAATGCACCCTGCCACCTGGGCCCACGTAGCAGTAGGAGTTGGGAAACCAAACGTGTGGGGCAATGGGTCGGGTGGTTTCAACTGGGTGGGGGGAGGGGGGGGTGCGATGCCAGGGGGTGGTGTTTGACTAAAGGTCCAGGGGATGCTGGGAAAAGTAGGGCAGGTGGTCTATAATATTTGGCCGAGGGGCTGGTATCGTGCGGCACAAGGATCTGCGCCTCGATATGTGAGATTGAGGTACACTCAGCTCTGTGGGGGGAGAATCAGAGATAGATTAGTCACAGCTGTGAGGTGAAGATAACATTTTATCGTGCTCTTAACATTTCCCAAAACTTAACCCTGATGCTGGCGACCTTCGCCCGTGCCCTCTTCGTGAACCCACAACTTTACAACTTTGTGTGGCCTACTGCTTCATCCAGGTGCTCCCCCAGGATGCACATTGGAGGAGAGGTGTCCAGCTGTGATCTGCGTCCCGTTGCCTTGGCGGATGTCCGCTGGGTGGCCGAGTCCTGGAGGGTCCTGGCCAACTTACGGGTGACACTGATGCTGCTGTGCCACTCTGTTCATCTAGCTGGCTCTGAGATGCCCCAGTGTGAGGAAAGGGGGGAATCAGAAGGTCTCGTGACGTCCAGAGTCTCCTGGATGGAAGGCCCCAGCATGGGCTCTAGCTCTTCCTCCTCCCTTGCGGTGCCCATAGGCCCCAGGGACATTCCATGGGATGCCAGGGTAGCTGGACTGAGCTCCGGAAGCTCCGGTGTCACCTGGCTCTGCCAATCCTGGGGGCCCAGATGCATCTGCCCCATGATGTGTGATCCCTCAGCCCTGGCCCTCTGAGACTGGGCCAAGCTCTGGAGCCCCTCAGCTACAGCATTCTGTAAGCAAGCCAGGCTCTGGAGCCCCTCAGCAGTAGCCCTCTTCACCTGGGCTAAGTTGTCGAGGCTCACAGCCATGGCCTGCTGTGTCTCCAGAATCCCAGTGAGAGTCCCAGCCATGGCCAGCAGTGTGTCCCACATGCCCCCGACAACCATGGCCATCGAACACTGTGCCTCCTGGATGCCGGCGACACCCTCGGTTGTGGCCCCCTGTATCTCTGTCATGACCCGCTGTATCTCCAGGATGGCCTGGGCCCTGTCCCCCATGTGGCCAAATCCCTGACCCAGACTTTCCACTGCGGACGCTCCCCTTGCAGTGTTGGTCTGGGTCTCACGCTATGCCGCCACCACCTCCTGCAACAGCACTCTGTTAGATTCCCCTAAACAGCCTTGTGGTCGCAGCATGGCTGCTGACAACCCTTCCACAACTCCCCGGGTTCCCTGATGCATCTCCACCAGCTTCCGGATGAACGAACCCCAAGGCCCGGCATCTGGCTTGGGAACCGCTGAATCCTGGCCTTTGGCAGACCTCCGTGTGCCCGAGCCTTCAGATGTGCCCGCCTCCACCCTATGTGCATCAACGGCTGTGATGTGCTCACAAGTAAGTGACCCAGAAGCCTCAGGACGAACATGACCCACCGTGGTGATAGTCTCTGTGTTGGTGGGTTGTGTGGTTGGTGCCTGTGCCAATTCACTAGTGCTGCCCTCGGAGGATTCTTCAGGGTCTCCCTCCGAGGTGTGGTCCGAGGTGTCCATGTGGTACTTAGTTCAAAGAAGAGTTAGGAAGAGGGTCCAGCTGATGCTCACTTGCATGCTGGACGCTGACCTGGCTGCCGGTTACCATTCTAGGCGTGGAGTCCCACTCTGCCAGCTCCAAGGCACACTGCTCGCTGAGCGCCAGCAGCCGCAACTGTCTGTGCGGAGTCTGCATGTTCTCCTCGTGTCTGCGTGGGTTTCCTCCGGGAGTTCCGGTTTCCTCCTACAGTGCAAAGATGTGCGGGTTAGGTTGATTGGCCATGCTAAATTGCCCCTTAGTGCCAGGGGCATTAGCACATATACGTGGGTTTAGGGAGATAGGGCCTGGGTTGGATTGTTGTTGGTGCAGACTCGATGGGCCAAATGGCCTCCTTCTGCACTGTAGGAATTCTCTGGGTTTCTATGAACACTGCCACCAGTCTTCGCCCTCTCATGGCAGCTGTGCGCATTTTTCTCCTGTGGGGACATCAGAAGGATTGAAAGCATGATGCACGGAAAGGCATGGGGTGCAATGTGTGTCTGAGTTGGAGAGCTTGTCTTGCCCATTTCAGAGAAATGGGTCACCACTGGGAGGTGCTGCTTGGGGTGGGGTTGGGGGTTGGGGTGGGGGGGGGGGGGGGGGGGTGGGTGGTGGTGAGTGTAGGCACACAGTAGTTGGATGCAGTTCCTTGGGGTTCGGGGGAGATGGCTGTTGGATGCCCTTGAGGTGTCTGGGGATGGTTTGACATCGTTAATACGACACATGTATGTGCAGCTTTCAGAATGGGATGCATACTCACCCTGCTGCCCGAAGAAGGTTGTTCAGTTTCTTGTGGCACTGCTCTCCGGACCGAGGTGTCAGGGTCCTGGCATTAACTGTGGATGCCACTGCCTCCCACAATGCTGTGTCACCCCTTGGGCGATGGCCCTGAGTGGGGTACAGCAGCTGGCGTTTCCTCCACCGCATCCAGTGGGCCAGCCTGCTCAGTCTCTGTGAATCTCGGGACAGGTTTCTGTGATTTGATTTGATTTATTATTGTCACATGTATTAGTATACAGTGAAAATATTGTTTCTTGCGCACTATACAGACAAAGCATACCGTTCATAGAGTGCATAGGGGAGTAGGAAAGGAGAGGGTGCAGAATGTAGTGTTACAGTCATAGCTGGGGTGTAGAGAAAGATCAACTTAATGCAAGATAGGTCCATTCAAAAGTCTGACAGCAGCAGGGAAGAAGCTGTTCTTGAGTCACTGGTAGGTGGTGACCTCAGACTTTTGTATCTTTTTCCCGAAGGAAGAAGGGGTACGTGGGGTCCTTGATTATGCTGGCTGCTTTTCCGAGGCAGCGGGAAGTGGAGGGCGGCACGGTAGCACAATGGTCAGCACTGCTGCTGCACAGCGCCAGGGACCCGGGTTCAATTCTGGCCTTGGGTCACTGTCTGTGTGGAGTTTGCACGTTCTGCCCGTGTCTGCGTGAGTTTCCTCCGGGTGCTCCGGTTTCCTTCCGCAGTCTGAAAGACGTGCTGGTTAGGTGCATTGACCTGAACAGGTGCCAGAGTGTGGCGACTAGGGGAATTTCACAGTAACTTCATTGCAGTGTTAGCCTTACTTGTGACTAATAAACTTTAACTTTAAAAAAAGATGGAGTCAATGAATGGGAGGTTGATTTGATTTATTATTGTCACATGTATCAGCATACAGTGAAAAGTATTGTTTCTTGTGAGCCATCTTCCTGGTGTGACTGGCTGTGTGTCCATCATTGCAGCTTTTATACAGCTCTGGTTTGTTAGGGGAGTCATGATGTGGAGATGCCGACGTTGGACTGGGGTAAACACAGTAAGAAGTTTAACAACACCAGGTTAAAGTCCAACAGGTTTATTTGGTAGCAAAAGCCACACAAGCTTTCGGAGCTCTAAGCCCCTTCTTCAGGTGAGTGGGAATTCTGTTCACAAACAGAGCTTATAAAGACACAGACTCAATTTACATGAATAATGGTTGGAATGCGAATACTTACAACTAATCAAGTCTTTAAGAAACAAAACCATGTGAGTGGAGAGAGCATCAAGACAGGCTAAAAAGATGTGTATTGTCTCCAGACAGGACAGCCAGTGAAACTCTGCAGGTCCACGCAACTGTGGGAGTTACAAATAGTGTGACATGAACCCAATATCCTGGTTGAGGCCGTCCTCGTGTGTGCGGAACTTGGCTATCAGTTTCTGCTCAGCGACTCTGCGCTGTCGTGTGTCGTGAAGGCCGCCTTGGAGAACGCTTACCCGAATATCAGAGGCCGAATGCTGTTGGGGAGCACTTCAGCGGTCACGGGCATTCTACTTTAGACTGCTCTACGTTTTATCCAGACGTTATCTGTGAAATCTGAATCCTCCGTGATTAATGTACAGGCCTTTTCATTGACCTCCTTAGGGTTCAAAAGGCATCCATTGTTGCCTGGCTCCGATACCCCAGAGTTTTAGAAGTGCCATTAATTATATCTTCCCTTTATTATCCAAGGTCTCAATTTAAGCTCTTTTAGCTGCATCGGCTAAAGAGTGTGTGCCATTTATTCCCATGGGGAAAGTTCCCTCTGTACGGTCACTCCTTTGTTATGTCAGGCTGTGGCATGTGAGTCCCAATCAATGCACTGTTCATTTCTCAACTGAATCACTTTAAATGGCAATTGAAGCCTGAGCTTTAAAGTTTATTTATTAGTTACAAGTAAGGCTTACGTTAACACTGCAATGAAGTTACTCTGAAAATCCCCTAGCCGCCACACTCCGGCGCCTGTTCGGGTGCACTGAGGGAGAATTTAGCACGGCCGATGCACATAACCAGCACGCCTTTCGGACTGTGGGAGGAAACCGGAGCACCCGGAGGAAACCCACGCAGACATGGGGTGAATGTGCAAACTCCACACACAGACTGTAACCCAAGCCAGGAATTGAACCCAGGTCCCTGGCACGCTGGGACAGCAGTGCTAACCACTGTGCCACCGAGTTTTAACCTGTAACGAATAGTTAAAAGTGAGAACCACAAACACGCAACACCTTAGGTGCTATAGATTCTGTATAATCGAATTTTTAAAAGTCTGTAGCGCAGGTGCACAGTTCATGTCGCCATGTCTCAAAAAATGGGTTGAAGTAAATGTGGATCCCTCTGCCAGCATGTATATTACTGTCAGAGATGGAGGAGGGATCACAGCTCTGGATAAATCCAGTTTTCACAGTAATACAAGGGGGTTGGGTGTGCTTTGGTCGATGGGCTCATGTCCCACTATTTGTAACCCCCACAGAGTTTCACTGGCTGTCTTGTCTGGAGACAATACACATCTTTTTAGCCTATCTTGATGCTCTCTCCACTCATGTTGTTTTGTTTCTTAAAGACTTGATTAGCTGTAAGTATTCGCATTCCAACCATTATTCATGTAAATTGAGTTTGTGTCTTTATATGCTCTGTTTGTGAACAGAATTCCCACTCACCTGAAGAAGGGGCTTGCAGCTCCGAAAGCTTGTGTGGCTTTTGCTACCAAATAAACCTGTTGGACTTTAACCTGGTGTTGTTAAACTTCTTACTGTGCTTTGGTCAGACAGACTGGTTATCCTGGTTTATACTGAACCCTCCAGCAAGAGCACTTTAAGAATCAGATTATTATCTCATTGCCACACCCAAATTGGATGCCATGTTTCCTGCATCAAATCCAACTATCTGAAAATGAAACATTTTGATAAGCTGCCATGCATGACTTTCGATGCAGATTCAATTTTGTTCTTCCCCTGCACCCTTTAATGGCATCTTTTTTGATTTGATTTGATTTATTATTGTCACATGCATTAGTATACAGTGTAAAGTATTGTTTCTTGTGCGCAACACAGACAAAGCACACTTTACATAGAGCAGGAAAAGAGAAGGGGCAGAATGTAGTGTTACAGTCATAGCTGGGGTGTAGAGAAAGATCAACTTAATATAAGGTAGGTCCATTCAGAAGCCTGATGGCAGCAGGGAAGAAGCTGTTCTTGAGTCGGTTGGTGTGTGATCTCAGACTTTTGTATCTTTTTCCTGATGGAAGAAAGTGGAAGAGAGAATGTCCGGGGTGCGTGGGGTCCTTGATTATGCTGGCTGCTTTTCCGTGGCAGTGGGAAGTGTAGACAGAGTCAATGGATGGGAGGCTGGTTTGCGTGATGGGACTGGGCTTCATTCATGACCTTTTGTAGTTTATTGTGGTCCTGGACAGAGCAGGAGCCGTACCAAGTTGTGATGAACTAACCCATCACATTTCCACCTTCCTTATATTTGACTACACAAATTAATTATGTTTCTCTCTCCAGACCAGCTGGGTATTTCCAGCACTTGCTAGTTTTATTTCAGATTTTCAGCAAGTGCTTTTACCTTTCTATCACTCTCCTGCCTAACTGAGGTCACTGAGATCAGACATTTATTACAAACCAAAGCTATGGCCACAAAACCGCTGCCTACAGATGTTGTGTTTTTGTACAATTTGCAGTCAGTTGGTCTAATAAATGATTTTCTGCCATAGCGCATTGAGCTTAGTAAATGTGACTTTGTATTTTGATTATATTTGTTACCTGAATGAATTTCAATATAACTTTGCAAAATGAGATTCTTTAATGTTTTCTGTGAACAATCTCAATCACTTACTGCTTTAAATTATCTGGTCCTTATTTCATTGCTGTCTGCAAATCAGCTCACATAAAAATACTACACTCTTCTTTCCTTTCTTCCCCTCCTCCCCGCCACAGGCAGTGCCACATGCTGGGATATAGCACCACTGTGATCATACTGTAACCAGAGATCTGAGCACACAATATAGGCCGACACTCCAGTGCAGTAGTCAGAGAATGCTGCACTGTCGGAGGTGCTGCCTGTTACCTGAATATTGGGTGGGATTTTACGACCTCGCTCGGGCGACCAGAACTTCCCGCTCGAGGTCAACACGAGCCTTCCCTCCGCTTTTAACCACAGCTTATTGTCGTTTGTGTCTTGTTGCAAAAGCAGGTTAATGGGAGCCAGGAGGAGAGTGGACAGAAGGTGATATATGGGCATTCCTCCTAGTCCTTTTCTCACACTGCACCCCTGCTGCATAAAAAGAAACCTCTGCATTGTTCAGTTTTGTTGAAAAAAAAATGTTTCAACCAAGGACATTTAAAAAATCGGCCATGTATACCATCTTGGATAGTTTATACAACATTGTCAGTGCTGGTAAGGCCATCAAATCTTTACAAGACTTTTGGCGAGTCATTTAACAGCTACTACGTTTCGTTAACAAGACCCTTGTGCTTATTTATAACGTGCATTGATGCACCATCCCCTACATTACACAAAGAATTAACTACTTCCTTTCAGTGGCTGTGGTTAGGCATTGCCAGAATTATTTTCTGTAGGGTTTTAGCTTTAGTTGATGTGGCGCAATTGGAACAAAGCTGTGTGTTTGAAATATTAATTTTGGGCAGCACGGTGGCACAGTGGTCAGCACTGCTGCCTCTCAGTGCCACGGACCCGGGTTCAATTCCCGGCTCGGGTCACTGTCTGTGTGGAGTCTGCACATTCTCCCCGTGTCTGCGTGGTTTTCCTCGGGGTGCTCCGGTTTCCTCCCACACTCCAAAGATGTGCGGGACAGATTGATTGGCCATGTTAAATTGCCCCTTAGTGCCAGGGGGACTGGCTAGGGTAAATACATGGGGTTATGGGGACAGGGCCTGGGTGGAATTATAGTTGGTGCAGGCTTGATTTGATTTATTATTGTCACATGTATTAACATACAATGAAAAATATTGTTTCTTGCGCGCTATACAAACAAAACATACCGTTCATAGAGAAGGAAAGGAGAGAGTGCAGAATGTAGTGTTACAGTCATAGCTAGGGTGTAGAGAAAGATCAACTTAATGCAAGATAGGTCCATTCAAAAGCCTGACAGCAGCAGGGAAGAAGTTGTTCTTGAGTCGGTTGGTACGTGACCTCAGACCTTTGTACAATTTCCTGACTGAAGAAGGTGGAAGAGAGAATGTCCGGGATGCGTGGGGTCCTTAATTATGCTGGCTGCTTTGCGGGAAATATAGACAGAGTCAATGGATGGGAGGATGATGGGCCGAATGGCCTCCTTCTGCACTGTAGGAATTCTATGATTCGATTAAACACTGAATTATTCCTTGTTTGTGGAATCGCTTACATGTCACAGCTCCGGTGTTTAAACAGCTTCACATCATTGACTAGGGCCCATTGGCTGGATTCACAGATTCTTTTTATTCACAGGCAGCACAACCAGCCGACTGTTTTCAGTGTCCAAGTTTTGTGCTGAGGTGCCAAATTCCCGGAAGCAGACAGGACGAGCAACCTCGGATAGCACTGGAGCCAGACAAGGTGCCGTTGTGGAGCCAATCCCTCCCCCTAACTTTGAGCAGTGATCCACAGGCTCTGAGGCTCCTGCAGCAAGGATCCACTTAGAATCGTTCAGAGCCTCCCAGTTTGCCTCTGAATGGCGTGACCTCTTGTAATAGTTTTGGATGATGAGTGCACTCAGCAAAAGAATTGCTTTGAAAAGTGTAGGTGATGGAAGATCCATTCTTGTTTATTCATTTTTGTAGGGGGGGGGGGGTGGTGGTTTCTAATGGCTAAAGTAGTGTCAGTTCCGCAGTCTGTGTAAAAGAATATAATGGAGTAGTAGTGATTGTGGGAGCAGCTGCTGTGGCAGTGTCACCATAGCAGCAGCAATGTAGCAATGGGCATCTTTCTGTTGCTTTGAGGACTTAAAGCCAACACACTGCAGGAATAGAGCTCAATTATCCATTGCCTTGCAAGGCACCCCTGAGCTGGTCGCTCTCTGTACAGAAGGGAGATTATGAAAATGCATGTTGCTGTGCAGAGTCAGAGATTGACAACTCAGCAGATAGTGGGGCTAACTATCACTGTGAGGTGGCATGCAACAAGCCAGAGGCTAAATGTGAAAGGAATAAAAATCCTTACCTTTTGAATTAAATGTTGATCACAGAAAAGAGGGAAGGTCGTCACCATTCATTTCTGCTTTGGGCTATTTTCGATGCCTTCTCAAACAATTCTTAAAGGGAGATGGCCACAACTCTCAGGAGACGAGCTGTGACTTTTGAGACCAGCACGTCACGAAAAATTGGGCTGAGCAGCTCCCTAAAAGAAACTTGCGTCTGAAACAACGTTAACCTTTTAAAAGTTGAAAGACTAACTTCAGAACAGGCATATTCTTTCTCATTGTCCCATTGCAGTCCAGTCAGAAAAGAAGTGACAAAATCAGTGTTATGTATGTTGGGGCATAGTCCCTTTAAAGGAACACGTCACATGACCTGGAGTTGTGGGGTGAGCTGGTTGGGAACCGCCCTGAGTGGGCGGTCAACGTTTGGAGTGTGGATTGAGTAGACTGAATAAAGATCTGTGTTCCATGATGCCTGCCTGTGGGGTCTTCTTGAGGAGACATCTCAGTACTAAGAGATTTAGCAATCAGGATATCCCAAAGCACTGTACAGATATTTAAGGTTAGTCGCTGTTGTAATGCAGGAAATACAGCAGCCAATTTGCATACAGCAAGCTCCAACAAACAGCAATAAATGACGATAATATCTGCTTTCAGCATTGTTGATTGTAGGATAAATGTTTTCCAGGACATCAGGAGAGCTGTAAAAAGTGCCATGGAGTGTACTATGTCCAAGCATGAAGGTGGCAGGGCCTTGGTTTAAAGCTTCATAAGAAAGATGGCAGTGCAGCACTTTCTCAGTACTGCACTGACGTGTGTCTCTGGATTAGTTTAATTCCCAATAAGTGCACTTAAATTTACTTGGACCTTCCTCTACAATATTCTATGTGGAGTAGAGGCTTGCTGGAAACATTTTGCATAACAATTTCAGAAATTTATTGAGATGAAGATTTTAACTTTAGCCAAAACGCAACTTGATTTTAATCCTTTTGAGGATCGCACTTGTAGTCCAGGGAAGCCTGTCTAAACTGGCCCAAATCCTGTTCCAATATTAGTGATAGTATCACAAAAGGAGTTTGTTTTTATCCTTCTTCCATTTTTCCTTCTCCATAAAGTTTCCGGCTTTCTCCCCGCAGGCACTTGCTGGGATGAGGAAATATTCAGAAAGGTCAGGGAACTAGCATGGGTCGCTTTCTTCAGTCAATAACACTCTTGCATTTAGCTCAGGGATTGGGGCTGGAGTTTCCCACAAGGGGACAGAACCCCTTAAGGTGGCATGGTGGCACAGTGGTTAGCACTGTTGCCTCACATAGAAACATTGAAAAACTACAGCACAAACAGGCCCTTCGGCCCACAAGTTGTGCCGAACACATCCCTACCTTCTAGACCTACCTATAACCCTCCATCCCTTTAAGCTCCATGTACTCATCCAGGAGTCTCTTAAAAGACCCTATTGAGTTCGCCTCCACCACCACTGACGGCAGCCGATTCCACTCACCCACCACCCTCTGTGTGGAAAACTTACCCCTAACATCTCCCCTGTACCTATCCCCCAGCACCCTAAACCTGTGTCCTCTCGTAGCAGACATTTCCACCCTGGGAAAAAGCCTCTGAGAGTCCACCCGATCTATGCCTCTCAACATCTTATACACCTCTATTAGGTCTCCTCTCATCCTTCGTCTCTCCAAGGAGAAAAGACCGAGCTCCCTCAGCCTATCCTCATAAGGCATGCCACTCAATCCAGGCAACATCCTTGTAAATCTCCTCTGCACCCTTTCAATCTTTTCCACATCCTTCCTATAGTGAGGCGACCAGAACTGAGCACAGTACTCCAAGTGGGGACCCGTATTTGATTCCCGGCTTGGGTCACTGTCTGTGTGGAGTTTGCACGTTCTCCCCCTGTCTGCGTGGGTTTCCTCCGGGTGCTCCGGTTTCCTCCCACACTCCAAAGATGTGCAGGTTAGGTGGATTGGCCATGGTAAATTGTTGCTTAGTGTCCCAAGATGTGTAGATTAAAGGGATTAATGGGGTAAATATGTAGGGTTACGGGAATAGGGCCAGGGTGGAATGCTCTGTTGGAGAGTCAGTGCAGACTCGATGGACCAAATGGCGGCCTCCTGCGCTGTTCTATGATTCTATGAAACAGAAGTCAGGAATGCTTCCAGACCCTGAACCCACCCTTGTCGGGGAACAGTCACTCTTTGGGATTTGCATGGTGGCCTTAAATAAGCTTGGGGACAGGTTCCCTGCTCAGTTAATGGTGGCAGATGGGACCCTGAAGGATGGTCAATCCAAGGTTTTCCAACTTGAGAAGCAGGCTGCAGTAAGTACTTATTTCAATTAGGCCCAGTTCTGGCTAAAGTTAAAATATTCATTGAAACATAGGAGCAAGAGTAAACCATTTGGCCCTTTGAGCCTTCTTCACATCCCTTATGATCATGGGTGATCCTCAATCTCAGCGCCATATTCCCACGTTCTCCCCTTGATGCCATTAAAATCTAAAATTTTATCAATCTCTTTCTTGAATACGGTGACTTGGCCTCCACAGCCTCCTGTGGTAGGGAATTTCACAGGTTCCCTACTCTTTGAGTGAAGACATTTCTCCTCAGCTTAGTCCTAACTAGCCTACCCCGTATCCCATAGACTGTAAGGTTCTAGATTCCACCACCAGAGATAACATCCTCCCTGCATCTAGTCTGTCCCATCCTGTTAGAATTTTATACATGTCAATCAGATCTCCTCTCATCCTTCAAAACTCCATTGAATACAGGCCCAGTTGAACAAATATATCCTTACAGAGCAGTCTTGCTAACCCCAGTGTTAGTCTAGTGAACCTCCGCTGCACTCCCTCCATGGCAAGTATATCCTTTCTTAGGGTGAGAGACCAAAACTGCACACTATACGCCAGGTGTGGTCTCACCAAGGCCCTGTATAACTCCAGTAAGACATCCCTACTTCTGAACTCAAATCCTCTTGCAATGAAAGCCAACAAACTATTTGCCTTTCTAATTGCTTGCTGCACCTGCCTCATTGACTGGTGTACAAGGACACCACACTTTGTAAGTCCACACTTCCCAAATACATCACCATTTAAATAATATTCTTTTTTTTATTTGATTTAATATTGTCACACATATTAACATACAGTGAAAAGTATTGTTCCTCACATGCTATACAGACAAAACATACTGTTCATAGAGAAGGAAACAAAAGTGTGCAGAATGTAGTGTTACAGTCATAGGTAGAGTGTAGAGAAAGATCAACTTAATGCAAGGTAAGCCCTTTCAAAAGTCTGACAGCAGCAGGGAAGAAGCTGTTCTTGAGTCGGTTGGTATGTGACCTCAGACTTTTGTATCTTTTTCCCGACGGAAGAAGGTGGAAGAGAGAATTTCCGGGGTGCATGGGGTCCTTAATTATGCTGGCTGCTTTGCTGAGGCAGCGGGAAGTGCAGACAGAGTCAATGGATGGGAGGCTGGTTTGCATGATGGATTGGGCTACATTCACGACCTTTTGTAGTTCCTTGCGGTCTTGGACAGAGCAGTGGCCATACCAAGCTGTGATACAACCAGAAAGAATGCTTTCTATGGTGCATCTGTTAGCGTTGGCGAGAGTCGTAGCTGACATGCCAAATTTCCTTAGTCTTCTGAGAAAGTAGAGGCGCTGGTGGACTTTCTTAACTATAGTGTCAGCATGGGGGGGACCAGGACAGGTTGTTGGTGATCTGATCACTTAAAAACATGAAGCTCTTGATCCTTGATGTAGACAGGGGCATGTCCTCCTTTACGCTTCCTGAAGTCAATGATAATCTGCTTCGTTTCATTGACATTGAGGGAGAGATTATTGTTGCCGCACCAGTTCACCAGATTCTCTATCTCATTCCTGCACTCTGTCTCGTCATTGTCTGAGATCCGACCCACTACGATGGTGTCGTCAGCAAACTTGAAAATTGAGTTGGAGGGGAATTTGGCCACACAGTCATAGGTGTATAAGGAGTATAGTAGGAGGCTGAGAACACAGCCTTGTGGGGCACCGGTGTTGAGGATGATCGTGGAGGAGGTGTTGTTGTCTATCCTTGCTGATTGTGGTCTGTAGATGAGGAAGTTCTGGATCCAGTTGCAGAGGGACATTCCTTTCTGTTTTTCACACTGCACTGTATAACTTCACATTTCGCCGCGTTGTATTGCACCTGCCATGTGTTTGCCCACTTCACCTTTATCATTCTGATACTGTAATACAGCTTAACATGGAGGTATCTCCTCACCAACAGATTCAGCAGCCAGTCCATCACCATAAGACCGTAAGACATAGGAGCAGAATTAGGCCACTCGGCCCATCAAGTCAACTCCACCATTCAATCACAGCTGATATTTTTCTCATCCCCATTCGCTCACCTTTTCTGCATAACCCCTGATCCCCTTATTAATCAAGAACTATCTATCTCTGTCTTAAAGACACTCAATGACCTGACCTCCACAGCAAAGGGTTCCACAGATTCACCACTCTCTGGCTGAAGAAATTCCTCCTCATCTCTGTTTTAAAGGATCGTCCCTTTAGCCCGATGTTGTGCCCTCTGGTTCTAGTTTTTCCTCCTAGTGGAAACATCCTCTCCTTATGGGGGAAGAGGAGGAGGGATGGAGGAGGCGGGGGAGGGGGATGCGGGGGGAGTGGAGGCAGGGGTGACCTGAAGGCCTGGCTGAAGCATTGACCCCCACCCCCCTCGGCCTGCCACTGGGTTCCCGCCTCCAGGCTGTTCAATGCAATGCAGTACCCCCCACCCCTCATCAAGTTGGGAAACAGGAGGGCAACTGGAAAATGCCAGTCAGCCTCCTATAGCTAAGGTTAAGGATGGCAGGGTAGCCTTGTCAGCACTGCCCCTAGCTCAAGAAAATGGTGGCTGCTGGGAAGAGGGTCAGGGAACTAGTCCACCAGCCAGCCCTGCTATTTTTGGGTCTCATGCATCTCCGTTCCCAACCTTGAGTGGTCCCAAAAATGCAGCCCAAGGTGCTTGAACTAAAAATTATTCTGAAGCTCCAACATGGTACTGAGTGGCGGCACGGTGGCACAGTGGTTAGCACTGCTGCCTCACAGTGCCAGGGACCCGGGTTCAATCCCGGCTTGGGTCACTGCCTGTGCGGAATTTGCACATTCTCCCCGTGTCTGTGTGGGTCTCCTCCGGGTGCTCCAGTTTCCTCCCACAGTCTGAAAGACGTGCTGGTTAGGTGCATTGGCTGTGCTAAATTCTGCCTCCGTGTACCCAAACAGGTGCCGGAGTGTGGCGACGAGGGGATTTTCACAGTAGCTTCATTGCAATGTTAATGTAAGCTTACTTATGACTAATAAATATATAATTTTGCTGAGGGAGTGCTGCATTGTCATAAATGTCAACCTTCAGAGGAGATGTTGGCCCTGCGACGGCCGCCAGCCAGAACGGAGAACTTGGCGCTCATCCAAATCTCCGTCCACAGCAGCGGGACTGGAGCGTTCCAGCCACGGGCAGGGTCGGAGAATCTCAGACTCGGGCAAAATCGGAGAATCCCAGCCGCGGGTGAGGTCGGAGAATCCCAGCCGTGGGGCGAGGGTGGAGAATCCCAGTTGTAGAAATAAGTTCCTTCCAGTCGTCCTCTGATGGATCAGGTGCCATGACATTTATTCAAAGCAGTCTAAGCAATTTGTCAGGTGTCTTGGCTGCACCCACCAACTCCTGCCCTTCAGTTAACGCTGCCAAACACAAATGGACCAATCATTGCTCTCAATAACATTTATAAATCTAGCGGTTTGAAAAATGGCTGCTATGTGTACTTACATAATAACACTCACCGCATCTTGACATCTTTCATTAGGTGTGAGTTACTTTGAGACACTTCTGAGAGAATTGATGAGCAAGTTTTATAAATACAAATCCTTTTTGCTCACTGATCCCGACATGATGGTCCCCGGAAGGGTAGGGGGTTTGAGTTCAGGCGGGCAGCATGGCAGGTGCAGGAGGGCCAAAGGGCCTGTTCCTGTCCTGTAATTTTCTTTGTTCTTTGTTCACACTTGTACCGTTTTGATATCACAATTTCTAGTTTTACTTTAACTGAGGATTACTGTGAATTAAGTTTTCTGTTTCTGTATATTTCTTTTTGACATTTTTAAAATACCTGATGATTAATAGGAGAGGTTTTTTTTAATTGTTGGAAAATGAAGCTATGAATACTCAGAAGGCCAAGGGGATTCACCAGTATTCAGACTATTAATTCCGTGCTTTAATCTGTCAGCAACTGTTAATGAAAACAAAAGCTGACAAATGATTAAAGAATGTGACAGATGCCAATCATTCTATTGCAGGGACAGAAGTTCACCATTTTTGTTAGTATTACTCTTCATTCCTTTCTACAGCCAGTCCCTTTCAAACTAAACAGGAGAGGTGATGGCCCAGTGCTATTATCGTTAAACTATTGATCCAGAAACTCAACTAATGTTCTAGAGACCTGGGTTCGAATCCTGCCACGGCAGATGGTGGAATTTGAATTTTTAAAAAATCTGGAATTAAGAAAATACTGATGACCATGAAACCGTTGTCGAAACTAAAAACCCATCTGGTTCACTAGTGTCCTTTAGGGAAGGAGATCTGCCGTCCTTACCTGGTCTGGCCTACAAGTGACTCCAGAGCCACGGCAATGTGGTTGACTCTCACCTGCCCTCAGGCAACTGGGGATAGGCTTTGATTTGATTTGATTTATTATTGTCACATGTATTAACTTACAGTGAAAGTATTGTTTCTTGCGCGCTACACAGACAAAGCATACCGTTCATAGAGAAGGAAAGGCGAGAGTGCAGAATGTAGTGTTACAGTCATAGCTAGGGTGTAGAGAAAGATCAACTTAATGTAAGGTAGATCTGATGGCAGCAGAGATGAAGATAAGCTATAAATGCTGGCCAGCCAGCGACACCCATGTCCCACGGATGAGTAAAAAAAAAACAGCATTAAAATTGTCAGCACACTCACTTGTCAACTTATGACTTATTTTGTTAAATGTGAGAAAAACTGCTATTTTATTTACAACCCCCCCCTGATTTGCCTGCGGGGCTGTTATTGTAGGGATGGAAAATGTGTAATGTGGATGGTTGTTGCTAGTATTGATCATACAGATATATTTAAACAAATTAAAATGACCAGAGATGCATTAATTCATCAGAAAATCTCCACACTTGGGAGGAAATGTCTGCCAGTGTGGGTTTGATTGGCTCTAATTAAGAGGATGTTTAGGCAAAAGTAAGCTGTATTTTGGGATTGATTCTTTATCCACTATTTGGGTTAGAAGTGAAATAAATTTCATGGGAACAGCAAAATAATAATAATAATGAGTTTTATTTTAGAACTGGTGAATGGGATGGTTTTATAATTTTGGACTTTTAAACTTTCCCATGCGGCATTTCAAACTAACCAAGACTTGAATATCATTCCACCCAACATTCCATTGGACATCCAGTACTGGATGGATAGAAATCTCCTCCAAATAAACATTGGGAAGACTGAAACAATTAATTTTGGTCCCCGCTCCAAACTCCATTCCCTATCTGCCAACTCCATCCCTCTGTCTGAGATTAAGCCAACCTTTTGTGTCACATTTCATCAAATCATAGAATCCCTACAGTGCAGAAGGAGGCCATTCAGCTCATTGAGCCTGCACCAACAACAATCCCACCCAGATCCTATCCCTGTAACCCCACGTATGTACCATTCTAATCCCCTGACACTGAGGGACAATTTAGCATTGCCAATCAAACAAACCTCTGTGGGAGGTTGGGCTGTGGGAAGAAACTGGAGCACCGGAGGAAACCCATGCAGACACGGGAAGAATGTGCAAACTCCACGCAGACAGTGACCTGAGGCCGGAATTGAACCCGGGTCATGTCAGGCAACAGTGCTAACCACTGTGCCACCGTGCCACCTAACAGAGACCATGCAGTTACCAATGAGACAATAATCACTCGACAAGTTGTGCAGAGAGCAGTAAACATTTGATCCCGAGATGAGCTTCTGATCGCATATTTGTGCCATCTCTAAGGCCGCCTGTTTCCATCTTCATTACATCACTTGTCTTCTCCTTTGTCTCAGCTTGCCTGCTGCTGAAAGCACTCATCCATGTCTTTGTTACTTCTGGACGTAACTGTTCCAGTGCACTCTTAACTGCTCTCCTACATTCTACCCTCTGTAAACTTGTGCTCAACCCAAACTCTGCTGCCCAAGTCTTAACTTGCAGCAAATCTTTTTTCCCTACCAATCCTTTGCTCGTTCATTCATGATAAAACAACGCTTGATTTTAAAGTTTTCATCCTTGTTCATAAGTCCCTCCATGTCCTCACCCCTCCCGAGCTCTGTAATCTCAACCAACCCCAAACCCACCGAGATGTCTCAGCTTCTCTTATTCTTGCCTTGTGAAAATTCTGGTGGGGGAGTCTAGAACTAGGGGTCATAGTTTGAGGATAAGGGTAACCCTTTTAGGACTGAGGGGAGGAGAAATTTCTTCAGCCAGAGGGTGGTGAGTGTGTGGAATTCACTACCACAGAATAGAGTTGAGGCCAAAACAGTGTGCGATTTCAAGAAGAAATTAGATATAGCTCTTGGGGCTAAGGGGATCAAGAGATATGGGAGGGGGAGAGGGGAGGCGGAATCAGGATTGAATTTGATGATCAGCCATGATCGAAATGAATGGCAAAGGGCTGAATAGCCTACTCCTTCTTGTGTTTTCTATGTTTCTATAATTGCTTCACCTTTGGAGTCTGTGCTTTCAGTCACTTAGTCCCCAAGCTCTGGAATTCCCTCCGCCATGTTCTGTTTCCTTATCCTCCTTTAAGACACTCCTGGAAACCTACCCCTTTGACCAAGTCCTTGGTCACCTGACCAGATATTGCCCAATGTGGCTCAGTGGCCATACTTTGTTTCATAATGTTCCTGTGAAGGACCTCGGAATGTTTCCATTACCTTGAAGCCGCTAGAGGAGTTGTTGTTGCAGTAGGAAGGTACACTGAAACAAGCTTAACTGCTTCAATCTCTGTGAAAAGGTGAGTTACCTAAACTGGCTGAGAGAGTCTATAACAAATGCATGTCACAGAGAAGGTTACCTTTACAACACATTAAGGCTACAATGATAAATTAATTGAAGGGCATAGCTATTATGAAACACTCCTTCAATTAATGTTTGGATGATATACTTTGAACTGTGGAATGATTAATCGTGTTGGAGATTTGTTTTTTCTCTCTCTGAGATTGGCTATCATAAATTGCTAGTTACATTTTTTCCATGGTAAAAAATTTACCATCGATTTACAAGTGTATACATTGCTTCCCTATTTTGCACTGTTAGTGTCCATTACACGTACCTGTCACATAGTCCTCCTCCATAGGGCCTGATATTGAGATTCATAAGCTGAATTTATGTCAAGGTACCCATTATCAAATTGATAGGAATATGCTTTCTGAGTAATGATGGATTGGATAGGCATTTAGGCTTTTTGGAAAGTTATTTTAATTTTGTTGAGTTCCTCTTGAAGTCTTGATCTCACAGTGCGGATCGAGAGAATCAAAAGCTGAATCAATCTTGGGCTTTTTTTGAACACTAGTTGATGGGTGATTAAAAGTAACATTGGAAAATATCTAACAAATCACTTGCTGTCTTTTCAAGTTCGGAGTGACCATAGATCTAAGACCATAAGACGTAGGAGCAGAAGTGGGCCATTCAGCCCATCAAATCTGCTCTATCATTCATTGATATAATCACTGATCTGATGTGATAATCCTCAACTCCACTTTCCTGCCTTATCTCAGTAACGCTTGATTCATTAACTGATTAAAAATCTGTCTATCTCAGCCTTGAACATACTTAATGACCCAGCCTTGACAGTCCTCTGCGGTAAAGAATTCCAGAGATTCACTACCCTCTAAGAGAAAATAAATCCTCCTCATCCCGATCATAAATGGGCAATCCTTTACTCTGAGATTATACCCTCTGGTCCTGGATCCTCTTTCAAGGGGAAACAACCTCTCAGCATCTACCCTGTCAAGCTCCCCGAGAATCCTATATGTCTCAATAAGCTCCCCTCTCATTATAAACTCCAGTGAGTATAGGCACAATCTACACAAGCTCTCCTCAGAAGAAAATCTCTCCATACCTGGGATCAACCTAATGAAACTTCTCTGGACTGCCTCCAATGTCAATATATCTTTCTTTAGATAAGAGGACCAAAACACAGTGTTCCAGGTGTGGCTTAACTAATATGCCTTGTAATTTTCTAGCAAGACTTTCCTAATTTCATACTCCATTCCCTTTATGTTACGAGTGGGACTTATAAAAAAGGGTGAGAAAAAATACTTTGATTTGATTTGAATTGATTTATTATTGTCACATGCATTAACATACAGTGAGAAGTATAGTTTCTTGTGTGCTATACAGACAAAACATACCGTTCATAGAGAAGGAAAGGAAAAAGTGCAGAATGTAATGTTACAGTCATAGTTAGGGTGTAGAGAAAGATCAACTTAATGCATGGTAAGTCCATTCAAAAGTCTGACAGCAGCAGGGAAGAAGCTGTTCTTGAGTCAGTTGGTACATGACCTCAGACTTTTGTACCTTTTTCCCGAAGGAAGAAGGTGGAAGAGAGAATGTCCAGGGTGGGTGGGGTCCTTAATTATGCCGGCTGCTTTGCCCAGGCAGCGGGAAGTGTAGACAGAGTCAATGGATGAGAGGCTGGTTTGTGTGATGGATTGGGCTATATTCACGACTTTTTGTAGTACCTTGCGGTCTTGGGCAGAGCAGGAGCCATACCAAGCTGTGATACAACCAGAAAGAATGCTTTCTATGGTGCATCTGTAAAAGCTGGCGAGAGTCGTAGCTGACATGCCAAATTTCCTTAGTCTTCTGGGCGTTGGTGGGCTTTCTTAACTATAGTGTCGGCATGGGGGGGACCAGAAAAGGGTTGTTGGTGATCTGGACACCTAAAAACCTGAAGCTCTTGACCCTTTCTACTTTGTCCCCATTGATGTAGACAGGGGCATGTTCTCCTTTACACTTCCTGAAGTCGATGACAATCTCCTTCATTTTGTTGACATTGAGGGAGAGATTATTGTTGCCGTACCAGATCACCAGATTCTCTATCTCATTCCTGCACTCTGTCTCATCATTGTTTGAGATCCGACCCACTACGATGGTGTCGTCAGCAAACTTGAAAATTGAATTGGAGGGGAATTTGGCCGCACAGTCATAGGTGTATAAGGAGTATAGTAGGGGGCTGAGAACACAGCCTTGTGGGGCGCCAGTGTTGAGGATTATTGTGGAGGATTTGTTGTTGCCTATCCTTACTGATTGTGGTCTGTGGGTTAGGAAGTTCAGGATCCAGTCGCAGAGGGAGGTGCCGAGGCCCAGGCCACGGAATTTGGAGATGAGTTTCATGGGAATAATAGTGTTGAAGGCTGAGCTGTAGTCAATAAATAGGAATCTGACATAGGTCTGACATACTTCAATTGGATTGGAGAGTTGGAAATAAATTCCAATAGTTATTTGCATGAAACATTTATCTTAAAAGAAAACCCCCTGAAGTTGATAAAAGCAAAATACTGCAGATGCTGAAATCTGAAGCAAAAACAGAAAATGCTGGAAAATTTCAGCATCTGTGGAGAATAGAGCTAACGTTTAGAGTCTGGATGACCCTTCATCAGAGCTAAAGACAAAAAAAATAGGATGAGATACAGTATAACTCTCATCTTATTTTCTTTGTCTTTAGCTCTGTGGATGCAAAGAATAGGTGGTGGATGCAAAGAATAGGTATCACTTTGAATAGTAAGTAGTCTCACAACACCAGGTTAAAGTCCAACAGGTTTATTTGGTAGCACAAGCTTTCGGAGCGCTGCTCCTTCCTCAGGTGAGTGCAGGATTTGTTTCACAAACAGGGCATATATAGACACAAACTCAATTACAAGGTAATGGTTGGAATGCGATTCTTAACAGGTAATCAAGCCTTTACAGGTGACGACAATGTGAATGGAGAGAGGGTTAAGTACAGGTTAAAGAGATGTGAATTGTCTCCAGCCAGGACAATTAGTGAGATTTTGCAACCCAGGCAAGTCGTGGGGGTTACAGATAGTGTGACATGAACCTAAGATCCCGGTTGAGGCCGTCCTCATTTGTGCGGAACTTGGCTATCAATTTCTGCTCAGCGACTCTGCGTTGTCGTGTGTCTTGAAGGCCGCCTTGGAGAACGCTTACCCAAAGATCAGAGATCTTTGAATATGATAGCAATGATTCTGGAAGCTAAAATATTTGATAGTCAACCAACCTTTAGTCTTCACTGTCACATAAGATAATAAACATACTTATCTTATCTATTTATCCATTTAATGTATGCCTTAGATCTAAACTCGGAGGTGTTAGTGTTTCCAGTACTGCCATCCTTGTCACTCAATATCAGAATTGATGATATAAAAGAAATAAAAGTAAAGACAATTTAATACAAAAGACAAAATAATCGGCTTCGATGCATGCATGGATGAGTTCCATTGAGCAACTGAGTAATACAAGCAAGGGTTTCAGGTTGAGGGCAGGACAGATTCTTGCTTGTGTTCCTGTCTCTGTTGCCGATCTGCCTGGAGGCAGAATTTTCACAGGGTTGGGTCTTAATGACACTATGGCAGAGGTGGGTCTACTGCCCTATTAGTTGGTTGGGTGGGAAAGCAAGTAAGCGGGCCACATTCCAGTTCCAATTGGAAGACATTACAGTGGCTGTTCACTGCCCTTAAAGTAAATGAGGGGACCTTCTATTTCAAATGGAGAGCTGGGACCTTGGATAGGATGGGGAAATGTTGGTTATTAATATTTCATTCCTCCTCTAGTTTTCTTTCTTCAAACTTGCACATTTTTGCCATGAAATACAACTATTACAGTGCTGCTGCTCCTGTTCCCACCAGGTTGGGGCTGGTCAGCTTCACAGTGCTCCTATTGACCCCGCCCATGAAAACAAGCTCTTGACGAATACAAAATTGTCACGGCGCAGAACGAGGCCATTTGACCCATCGTGTCTTCACTAGCTCTTCAAACGAGCATCATGACTTTGTGCCTTTTCCCCGTACCCCTGCTCATTGTTTCTTTTCAAGTTATCATCTAATGCCCTCTTGAATACGACTGAATCTGCCTCCACCATACTTCCAGGCAGTGCATTCCAGACCCGAAACTCTCATTGTGTGCAAAAGTTTTCCTCGCATAACATTTGCTTCTTTTTCAAATCATTTTAAATCTCTCTCATTCTTGATCCTTTTACGAGTAGGAACAGTTTCTCCCTATCTATTCTGTCCAGCCCCTTCATGATTTTGAGCATCTCTATCAGATCTCCTCTTAGTCTTCTCCACTCCAAGGAAAACAGTCCCAACTTCTCCAATCTATCCTCATAACTGAAGTTTCTCATCCCTGGAATCATTCTTGTAAACTTCTTCTGCACTCTCTGCAATGCGTTCACATCCTTCCTCAAGTGTGGGGCCTAGAACTGTACAAAATATTCCAGTTGAGGTCTAACTCATGTCTTGTATAAGTTCGGCATAACCTCCTTGATCTTGTACTCTATGCCCCTATTATCCCATTGGCCTCTACGAGCCCAATTAATGAGGCAGGTGACTTTACTTTCCTGTCCATCACCTGCGCTGACTGATCTCCACCACCATCCTCAGGAAAGTTAGCAGAGTTGGGAGCAGAGGCGGCAGACCAATATGTAGGCTGCCTGTGCCATCTATTTTGCTTTGCATTTGTTCTGTCTCAATTTGACAGCCCCATGTCAATGTTTAAGACTGGTTAGATCACAGGTTGAAGGGGAAAAAAGGCATATGTGAAAATATGGGATGAGAACCACTGTTTTCATGGAAGATAAACATCAACATGGACTGGTTGACCTGAACAATTTGTTTTTGTGTTGTAATTCTGTGTACGATAAAGTACTTAATTTTCCTGGAATATAGAACATAATGACAATTCATTAAAGACAGGCATCATAATAGATGAATTATTAACATTTCAAACATCTGAGGCTGGTTCTAAGCCATGAATAATAATTGCAATCCCTGAAATTATTCATGCATTGCAATACATTACATTAGCAATAACTAATCTATTATGTTTTATATATTGCGGGCTGCCTCACTTTCTTTTGAGGCTTTCAGTGGGTAATGGGTGCTGGAGAAACTGGTGGACATATGGGTCACAAGTGAAAAGATTATGACTGAAGCTTCTTTAGATTTGGAGATTTTGTTAAGGGGGTACTTTTTTGTGGAGGGGTTTTGTCATTTGCTGATAATTTTAATCAGTAAATGGCACACTGTAAGCCTTAAAAATAACTTTTTTTAAAAAGGGAAGCCAGCTGTGAGCCTTAACTTTAAAAAGAGGTCTAGGACTAGGAAACATTAACCGCAATAAGGGAATTTGGCAGTGGAGTATTAATATTAGCCTGGGTGGCACGGTGGCACAGTTGTTGGCGCTGCTGCCTCACAGTGCCAGGGACCTGAGTTCAAATCCCAGCTTGGGTCACTGTCTGTTTGGAGTTTGCATGTTCTTCCCATGTCTGTGTGGGTTTCCTCTGGATGCTCCCGTTTCCTCCCACAGTCCAAAAGATGTGCTGGTTAGGTGCATTGGCTATGCTACCCGAACAGGTGCTGGAGTGTGACGACTAGGGGATTTTCAGAGTAATTTCATTGCAATGTTAATGCAAGCCTACTTGTGACACTAATAAATAAAGTAAATTTTAACAAAAACAGAAAATGCTGGAAAATCTCAGCGGTTCTGACAGCATTCTATAGAGGGATATGGGCAAAACGCAGGAAATTGGGAATAGCTTAGAGGTGAAAACTGGGCAGCTTGGAAGAGTTGGGCTGAAGGGCCTGTCTCCATGCTGTAAACCTCTCTAAGTGTGGAAAGAGAATAGAGCCAAGTTCTCTCTCCGCAGATGCTGCCGGACCTGATGAGTTTTCCCAGCATTTTCTGTTTTTGTTTCAGATTCCAGGCAATATTTTGTTTTTTATGTTTTTAATTTGATTTATTATTGTCATATCGTAAAAGTATTGTTTCCTGCGGGGGCTTTACAGACAAAGCATACCGTACATAGAGAAGGAAAGGCAAAATGTGATGTAACAGCCTAAATAAACTTTAAATTGTGGGAGAGGTTAGCCCGTGTGTGTGTGTGTGAGGGAAGGAGAGAGAGAGAAAGACTCTCTGGTGGTGGATTGGGAGGAGGAGAGCGGTGCCTTGTGGGACTTGTAGTTATCCGAGGCGGGGAATAAGGGAGAGGAGGAAGACAGGCGGACTACAAGTCCCAGAAGGCAGCGCGGGGTGGTGGTGGTGGTGGGGGAAGTGGCGCGCGCGCAGCCTTGAGGGGAGTTGTAGTCCGCCGCCTCACCCGCTGCCGTCCAGAAAGGGGGAGGGGGAGACTACAAGTCCCAGAAGGCGGCGCGCGGCAGCCACCCTAGCAACCGGTCGGCCTTCCCTTCCCCCCCCCCCCCCCGCCCCCATCGCCTCAGCTCCCTCCCGCTGAAGGGGAAGAAAATAAACGGAGCTGATCCCAGAGCGGGAGAGCGGAGCCTCTCAGATGTGCTGCTGTCTGACAGGAGAGGGACATCCACCAACTTAAACACCTGCATTCTTATTGTTTCCCCCACCCCGCACACCACCAAACCCCACAAGCAATTTGGAAAAAAAAGAAAAAAAAAATAAGGACAGATCATTTATATATTTTTTTTTCCTGTTTGTGTGAGGAAAACTTTTATTTTTTTTTACTTTTTCTGTGGTGAATTTGAATTTGGGAGAGAGGGAGGGAGGCAAACAAAGCAGGCCGAATGTTTAGGAATGGCTGAAGAGAACAACCAGGGTCATCCCAGTCACAGCAATAAGATAAAGAAGGCGGCAGTTGCTGAAGGCGAGGGGAGTGAGGAGGAGGAGGAGGAGGAGGGGGGGGAGCTGAGTTTGGGGAAGGCCCTGAACCAGTGCGAGCTCAACCAGAACATGATCGACATCAGCATCTCCAACCTGGAGGGGCTCAGGACCAAATGCGCCGCTTCCAACGACCTGACACAGCAGGAGATCCGGATGCTGGAGGTAACCCTCCCTCCCCCCACCCCCCTCAACCCCAGTGCTATTTTGGGGGCCTGATACCAAACCCTACCCACCTCCCCACCCCTCTGCCACCCTCCTCCTCCACCCCCTGCCACCCTTCCCCCTCCCCTCTGCCACCCACCCCTCTGCCACACCCACCACCCCTCTGCCACCCTCCCCCGCCTCTCTGCCACCCCCCCTCTGCCACCCTCCCCCTCCCCGTGCCACCCTCCCCCGCCCTCTGTCACCCTCCCCTGTGCCACCCACCGCCCCCCCTCTGCCACACCCCCCTGCCCCTCTGCCACCCCCTGCCCCTCTGCCACCCCCTGCCACCCTCCCCCTCCCATCTGCCACCCTCCCCCTCTCCTCTGCCACCGTCCCTCTCCCCTCTGCCACCCTCCCCCCGCCACCCTCCCCCTCCCCTCGGCCGCCCTCCCCCTCCCCTCTGCCATACCCCACACCCCTCTGCCACCCACCGCCCACCCCTCTGCCACCCACTGCCCACCCCTCTGCCACCACCGCCCACCCCTCTGCCACCCACCGCCCACCTCTCTGCCGCTCACCCCTCTGCCACCCACCGCCCACCCCTCTGCCACCCACCCCACCTCTCTGCCATGCAAACCCACCCCTCTGCCACACACCCCCCACCCCTCTGCCGCTCTCTCCCACCCCTCTGCCGCCCTCGCCTGCCCCCACCCCCTGCCGCCCTCGCCCGCTCCTCTGATGCCCTCCCCTCGCCCCTCTGCCACCCTTCCCCTCCCCTCTGCCACCCTCTCCTCTGCCACCCACCCCGCATCCCACTGCCACCCTCCCCATCCCTCTGCCGCCCTCCCCCAACCCTCTGCCACCCTCCTCTGCCACCCTTCCCCTCCCCTCTGCCACTCACCCCTCTGCTGCCCTCCCCACATCCCTCTGCTGCCCTCCCCGCGCCCCTCTGCTGCCCTCCCCGCACCCCTCTGCCACCCTCCCCCACCCCTCTGCCGCCCTCCCCGTCCCTCTGCCACCCACCCCTCTGCCCCCTTCGCACCCCTCTGCCGACTTCCCCGCACACCTCTGCCACCCTCCCCCCTCCCCTCTGCCACCCTCCCCCTCCCCTCTGCCACCCTCCCCTCTGCCACCCTCCCCCTCCTCTCTGCCGCCCTCCCTGCCCTCCCCCGCCCCTCTGCCACACTCGCCCTGCCCCCATGCCATCCTCCCCGCCCCCTGCCACCATCCCCTGCCCCCCACCACCCTCCCCCTGCCACCCTCCCCCCGCCCCCCTGCCACCCTCCCCTGCCACCCTCCCCCGCCCCCCTGCCACCCTCCCCGCCCCCTGCCACCCTCCCCCGCCCCCCTGCCACCCACCCCCTGCCACCCTCCCCTCGCCCCCTGCCTCCCTTCCCGCCCCCTTGCCACACTCCCCCGCCCCCTTGCCACCCTCCCCCTGCCACCCTCCCCTGCCCCCCTGCCACCCTCCCCCGCCCCTCTGCCACCCTCCCCCCGCCCCTCTGCCACCCTCCCCCGCCCCTCTGCCACCCTCCCCCCGCCCCTCTGCCACCTTCCCCCCGCCCCTCTGCCACCCTCCCCCCGCCCCTCTGCCACCCTCCCCTCTGCCACCCACCGCCCACCCCTCTGCCACCCACCCCTCTGCTGCCCTCCCCCACCCCTCTGCCGCCCTCCCCCATCTCCCTGCCACCCTCCCCCGCCCCTCTGCAGCCCTCCCCTGCCACTCTGCCACTCCCCTCTGCCACGCTCCCCTGCCCTCTGTCACCCTCCCCACTCCCCTGTGCCACCCACCACCCCCTTTGCCACACCCCCCTGCCCCTCTGCCATCTCCCTGCCCCTCTGTCACCCCCTTGCCACCCTCCCCAGCCCTCTGCCACCCACCCCTCTGCCACCCTCTCCTCTGCCGCCCTCCCCGCGCCCCTCTGCCGCCCTCCCCAGCCCCTCTGCCACCCTCGCCCTGCCCCCATGCCATCCTCCCCCGCCCCCTGCCACCCTACCCCCTCCACCCGCCACCCTCCCCCTCCCCTCTGCCGCCCTCGCCCTCCCCTCTGCCATACCCCACACCCCTCTGACACCCACCCCTCTGCCACCCATCGCCCACCCCTCTGCCACCCACCACCCACCTCTCTGCCACGCACACCCCACCCCTCTGCCACCCACCCCCCACCCCTCTGCCGCCCTCGCCCGCCCCTCTGCCGCCCTCGCCTGCCCCTCTGATGCCATCCCCTCACCCCTCTGCCACCCTTCCCCACCCTTCTGCCACTCTCTCCTCTGCCACCCACCGCCCACCAGTCTGCCACCCACCCCGCACCCCACTGCCACCCTCCCCATCCCTCTGCCGCCCTCCCCAACCCTCTGCCACCCTCCTCTGCCACCCTTCCCCTCCCCTCTGCCACTCACCCCTCTTCCGCCCTCCCCGCGCACCTCTGCTGCCCTCCCCGCGCCCCTCTGCCCCTCCCCTCTGCCACCCTCCCCCTCCCCTCTGCCACCATCCCCCTCCCCTCTGCCACCCTCCCCCTCCCCTCTGCCACCCTTCCCCTCCTCTCTGCCACCAATCCTCTGCCGCCCTCCCCGCGCCCTTTGCCACCCTCCCCACGCCCTTTGCCGCCCTCCCCCGCCCCCCCGCCACCCTCACCCTGCCCCCATGCCATTCTCCCCGCCCCCTGCCAC